>NC_133617.1:408927172-409149672 GCF_048593235.1 Sminthopsis crassicaudata | reverse complement strand
CAAAACATATGCATGGATAACTTGTCAACATTCGACTCTTGCAAAACCTTGTGTTCCAGTGCCTCCCCTTTCCCCCATCCCCTCCCCTAGGTGGCTGTAATCCAATATATGTTAAGCATGGTAATATATATATATATATATTTCTAATCCAATATATGCATGCATATTTATACAATTATCTTGCTGCACAAGAAAAATCAAATCAAAAAGGAAAAATGAGAAAAAATAAAATGCAAGCAAGCAAAAACAAAAAGAGTGAAAATTCTATGTTGTGATCCACACTCAATTCCCATAGTTCTCTCTCTGGGTGCAAATGGGTGCTCTTTTCACAAGATCATTGGAACTGACCTCAGTCATCTCATTGTTGAAGAGAGCCTTGTTCATCAGAATTGATCATCATATAATTTTATTGTTGCTGTGTACAATGATCTCTTGTTCTGCTCATTTCACTTAGCATCAGTTCCTGTAAGTCTCTCCAGGTCTCTCTGAAATCATCTTGCTGGTCCTTTCTTATAGAATAATAATATTCCATAACATCCATATACCATAACTTATTCAACCAATCTGCAATTTATGGGCATCCACTCAGTTTCCAGTTTCTTGCCACTACAAAAGGGGCTGTTACAAACATTTTTGCACATGTGGGTCCTTTTCCCTTTTTTATGATCTCTTTGGGATACAGGCTTAGGAAAGACACTGTTTGATATAAGGATATACACAGTTTGATGGCCTTTGGGCATAGTTCCAAATTGCTTTCCAGACTGGTTGGATCAGTTTACAACTCCACCAGTTTTCTCACATCTCTTCCAATAAGTATCATCTTTTCCTGTCATTTTAGCCAATCAGAGAGATATATAATGGACCTCAGAGTTGTCTTAATTTGCTTTTCTCTGATCACTAATGACAGAGCATTTTTTCGTATGACTAGAAATGACTTTCATTTCTTCATCTGAAAATTGTCTGTTCATATCTTTTGACCATTTATCAATTAGAGAATGGTTTGCAATCTTATAAATTTGAGTCAATTCTCTATATATTTTGGAAATGAAGCCTCTATCCAAACTTTTGAATATAATAATGGTTTCCCAGTTTATTGTTTCCCTTCTAATCTTGTATGTATTAGTTTTGTTTGTACAAAAATTTTTATCTTAATATAACTAAAATTATCTATTTTGTGTTCAATAATGAACTCCAATTCTTCTTTGGCCACAAATTCTTTCCTTCTCCACAGATCTGAGAGGTAAACTATCCTTTGTCCTTCTAATTCGCTTATAATATCACACTTTATGTCTAAATCATGAACCCATTTCGATCTTATCTTGGTATGTGATACATGTGAGTCAATACCTAGTTTCCAATTTTCCAGCAGTTTTCATCAAATAGTGACAAAAACTTATCCCAAAAGCTGGGGTCTTTGGGTTTGTCAAACACTAAATTGCTATAGTTATTGACTATTTTGTCCTGTGAACCTAACCTATTCCACTGATCATCTACTCCATTTCTTAGCCAGTACCAAATGGTTTTGATGACTGCTACTCTATATTATAGTTTTAGATCTGGTATAGCTAGGCCACCTTCATTTACATTTCACCAATTCCCTTGAAATCCTTGATCTTTTATTCTTCTGATGAACTTTGTTATTTTTTTTCTAGATCTGTAAAATAATCTCTTGATAGTTGACTGAAGGAGTATATTAATTGAGATAGTATTGTCATTTTTATTATATTCACTAGGCCTACCCATGAGCTCTTGAAATTTTTCCAATTGATTAAATCTGACTTTATTTGTGTGGAAAATATTTTGTAGATTTGCTCATATAGTTCCTGGCTTTGCCTGGGCAGACTCCCAAATATTTTATATTATCAACAATTACTTTAGATGGAATTTCTCTTTGTATCTCTTGCTATTGGACTTTGTTGATAACATATAAAAATGTTGATAATTTACATGGATTTATTTTGTATCCTGAAACTTTGCTAAAGTTGTGAATTGTTTCTAGTAGTTTTTTAGTTAATTCTCTAGGGTTCTCGAAGTATCACTCTGCAAAGAGTGATAATTTGGTTTCCTCATTACCTACTCTAATTCCTTTAATCTCTTTTTCTTCTCTTATTGTCAACGCTAACATTTCTAATACAATGTTGAATAGTAATGGTAAGAGTGAGCAACCTTGTTTCACTCTTGATCTTATTGGGAATGGTTGTAGTTTGTTCCTATTACATATATCATCCTCTTTTTACAGAACCATGGTTAATCTGAATAATCCTCATTCCTTCCCAAACAGCTTCCCACTAATTTTCTCATTTAATTATTTATCTATATGTCCATAGATTTTTATTCTTGAGAGTTTTATTCTTTGAGAGGGATCCTACCTGTCTTTTATCTGTATCCTTAGACACTTTTCATCCCCAAAAGATCCAGATTACATGTATGTTTGATTCCATTCTATGTTTGATCTCCTCTTTTATCACAAATTCCAAGATGGCACAATCACATCTAAGTTCCCATCATTTCTCCTTCAACCATCAGTTTCTCCATGTAGGTAGAATGAAGTATAAAATAGCAAGCCTCTTCTATTAAAGGATGAAGGTAAGGCAGAGAAGCGTTACATCCCAGCTTTGAGGAAAGGAAGAAAGACAGACACAGAACTATAGAAAATACTCTTAAAGTTCCCTATCATCACCCTATGTTTCTTTGCCATTCATGTGATCTTTTCTCCAAACTCTTCATTTATTCCATTATTCTATCAAAGTGGTCTGTACTATAGTTTAGACATTACCAGTTCTCTTTTCTATCCCCTTTGATCTTCACACCAAAGCTTTCTATCATGTTTCTCCTCCCTGGTCCCTAGATTCTCTCTCATGAGTTAATCTATTTCTTTTGAATAAGGTATATAATTCCAGAGTTATATGCTATTTAGGATTCTCATCTAAAAAAGTGCCTGAAATTCATGTGAGGATAAATTTGTCATTTTTCATTAAGCTCTCTAGTTTATTTTTATTTGTTCTCTATACTTTGTACATTCATTTATAGATATCAGTGATTTTATTATTGGCTCCTTATTTAGATTGTACCTTTTGTGAATTTATGAAAATGTCTATTGTTTTTCTGCACTATCTAGTTGCTTATCTTTTGGGAAGCTAGACTGGTGGATATAATTAAACATATACTTCTAGACCTCAAAATCATTTTTCTACTATTCTCTCTTATTCTGGAATCTTGCTCACTCTGGAACATTTTGCTACCCCTGCAGCCTGTTCACCTGGAAAATTCCTTTGAAAGGCCCACTCACTTTCTCCCATTGGTAAATTCCTCTTTGAGGGTCTATTTTGTGAAGGGGCCAAGGTAGCCTGCCTTCAGCCCACTCCCACATTTGTTTCTGATTTTCTGATCTTCAAAACCAAATTAATTCCCTATGTTCCCTTGCCCACTCCAATTTTCAACTTCCTTTCAGCTGCAGTCTTCCTCCATTACAATTTAAGCCTTTTATAGGCAGAAAATGCCTTTTTTTTAAAATTCCTGCCACCCCTATCCCTCCACCTCTTGTCTAATACTAAGTACAATGTTTGGCACATTTGTTGTTCCATCATTTAGTCTTGTCCCATTCTTTGTTACACTCTTCACGGAGTTATCTTGACAAAGATACTGGAATGGTTTTCAATTTCTTTCTCCAGTGGATTAAGGAAAACAGAGGTAAGATGACTTCCTCAGGATCACACAAGTAGCAAGTGTCTGAGGTCCAATTTGAACTCAGCTCTTTCTGACTCCAGACATAGTACATCCACTGAGAACCCAGCCTTTCTGGGATACTGAAAATACTTAATAAATGCATGTTTTTTTCCTTCCTTCCTTCCTTTTTCCTTCCTTTAAAGCCCTTTTGATTAAATTTTCAAGACTTCAAACAAATATTTTTCCTAGTCTATTTTTTTTAGTCATGGTCTGTCCAGTGCAAGAAGCTGTCATTCATATATATTAATCTGTGGTGCAGAAATTCAAATCTCATTTTCAGATACCATTTTCCTAACCAATTATTCACTTCTCAAATATATTTTTCTCTTCTGAGTCCCTGCTTTCAATGTACAGCAATGATTAAAATACCACCTGTGTGTGTCTCTACGCAGTTTATTTTCTTGCACAAGACTTAGTCATCTTTGGCAATAGTTTTTAGGTTCTTTCTGGCAGTATGATTTCTGCCCACATGAATCATTAGAAGTAGGTCATGTTCCTCTGCCTTGACTAGTTTTGAGGGATTCTTTGTCATGTTTTGGATACATGTCCTGGAAAAAGGACAGACCTCTCTCTATTTCTATTTTCAAGGGACCAGATAGATAGTTGCCTCATTACTTCCTCAGCAAGTCACCACCCATCATTACTGGATGTTTTCTCATCTTGTAGAACCTGTAGCTCTAAGGGAGTTTTTTTTAAATGCCAGTTGCTTCTTCCTCAGAGTATTGAGTTGTCTCCTCTTCAAAAGTAGCCTCTGAGTTGTTTTGTTTTTATTTTTAATGTCAAGTTTTACATTTTCCTTCCTTTCTTCCTCTTCTCTGTAATATTATTCCACTTAACAACCTCTTAACATAAATCAATATTCCCATCTTTTTCTTTTTCATTTATGTTTTCACTTTAAGCCCCTTCTTCATTTTGGAAAAAAAAAAGATTTCATTATTTCTGACAATTTGTCTAATAGAAGGACATTCTTTAGAATCCTTTCTCTGCAAATAAAGACAATTGAGACAACTCTAAGACAACTTCACATCACTCGGCTTGGCTAAAATGACAGGAAAAGATGATAATTGTTGGAAGAGATGTGGGGAAACTGGGACATTAATAATTGCTGGTTAAGTTGTGAACTGATCCAACCAGTCTGAAGAGCAATTTGGAACTATGCTAAAAGGGCTATCTCACTGTGCATATCCTTAGATCCTTAGATCCAGCAGTGTCTTTACTGGGCCTGTATCCCAAAGAAATCATAAAAAAGGGAAAAGGACCCACATGTGCAAAAATTATTTGTAGCAGCCCTTTTTGTAATAACAAGGAACTAGAAGCTGAGTGGATGCCCATCACTTGGGGAATGGCTGAATAAGTTATGGCATATGAATGTTATGGAATATTATTGTTCTATAAGAAAGGACCAGGAAGATGATTTCAGAGAGGCCTGAAGAAACCTACATGAACTGATGCTGAATGAAGTGAGTAAAATTAGGACAACATTTTATATAGCAACAGTAAGATTATATGATGACAGACTGTGATGGAGTTGACTCTTTTCAATAATGAGGTGATTCAAAGCAATTTTAAAAGAGTTGTGATGAAAATAGCCATCCATACCAGAGAGAAGATTATGAAGACTGAATGTGGATCACATATAGTATTTTCACCTTTGTAGTTATTGGCATTGTGGTATGTTTCCTTGGTTTTTTCCTTTCTCATTTTTTCCTTTTTGATTTTTCTTGTACAGAATGATAAATATGGAAATATGTTTAGGAGAATTCATATGTTTAACCTATAGTAGATTATTTGCTGTCTAGGGAAGGGAAGAGGGTGAGAGAGGAGGGAGGGAGAAAAATTTGGAACACAAGGTTTTGCAAGGGTGTAAATTGAAAACTATCTTTGCACATATTTTGAAAAAAAAAGAACCCTCTCTCTTCTCCTCTAGCATGGACACAAGCCCACATGAATAGCAATCACAAATAGAAGCTCTGCACATTCAGAGCAGGTCGCTGCAAAATTATCCTTGCTTCCTAGACTTAAGGAAAGTGATGTCTTCAATCCTCATCTTTCTTCCTAGTAGGTCCCCTGGATCCACTTTAGAAAAGAGTTTGAGAGGACCTTTCAAATTGGAATGACTTTCCATTTTTTCTTGTTAACTCCTTTTTGATACTTAGGCAATTGTATGAAATTTCCTTTTCCTATCCATTTCTCCTGTCCATTTTCTATTTTTCACTATGCTAAAATCCTCCTTTAAGTCCTATTCTTAAAGTCCTCAGCTTGTTTTTCTCCTTTTTTTTTGAGTTTTCCTCTCCTTATGTCTTCATTTTTATGGAAAATTGAAGCAGAATAAATGGTCAGCAATTGTGAGTATTATTTTTTTTCTATCTCTCTATTGAATTTGATGCAGTTAACCATTCTCCCCTTCTTGATATTCTCTCCTGTCTGATTTTTTCTGCATTTTCTGTCATTTCTATTTTCTTAATCTTCTCTTACCTGTCTAAGGTCTTCTTAGTCTCCTTTCTTGTTATGCTCTGGGCCTTTACCAGTTATCAATTTGTGTTTTGCCTTTGGACTCTGATGACTATGGGGAACAGTGAGGCTGATAACTTTGCACAGCTCTGCATGAAATCCAGTTCATTCACAAGTCAAAGAAGCACCATGATGTTATTGGTCTTTTTCAAGATTGAAGAGTGAACAACAATAACAACAATCTTGTCTCATCAATATCTCAATAGGTTCTGTCTCCGGTCCTTCTTCTTTTCTTGTTATTCTTCTTTTTCTGTCTCTCTGTGTTCCTAGGTCTCTGCCTCTATCTCTATGTCTCTTTTCTCTCCTTCTCTCTCTCTCTCTCTCTCTCTCTCTCTCTCTCTCTCTCTCTCTCTCTCTCTCTCTCTGTTACTTTCTCTCTCTGTCTCTCTTCTCCCCTCCTCTTTCTCTCCCCCATCTCTTTCTCTTCTTGCAGACTTTATCAGTATTCATGTATTTAACATCATTTCCTTGCAGATAATTCACAGATCTATGTATCTATTCTAAATTTCTCCCCTTCAATACTGTGTTACCAATTGCCTATTTACTGACATATTAAACTGGATGTCCTGGAGATATCCCAAGCTTGATATGTCCAGAACAAAACTCATTAACTTTCCTATCAAATCTACCCTTTTTCTAAACTTCCAGATTTCTGCCAAAGGAATTTACATTCTTCCAATCTTACAGATTTATAATCTTGGTGTTATTTTTGCCTCTGACTTATCCCACGTATCCAATTGTCAGATTTTGTCATTTCTTTTGTGTTATTACTGTTCTGTCATTTTTTACTATAAACAGATATTTGTTGATTTTGTCATATTTAAAGTGAAAGTTTCTAATTATTTTTACTTTAAGCTTGACTGATTAACTCCCTCTTCCACAAAGATCTTAGAAGAGAAAGGGAATGGTGAAAAATGTCCTGAAGGAATTACTAAACATTCTCCTAGAGGATGATTTTGAATTATCCAAAAAGACCGGTGGACTAGTCACATAGTAAAAGCAAAGGAAAACCAATTAATAGCATGTATATTCTACTGGTATCCATTCAGTGTGATCTAGAAGAAGGCTCTTAGCCTGTTGGGTGGACTGCTATCTAGGATTTACAGGAGGGCATGGACAAGAGTCACAAAGCATGAGACGGTGTGCAGGTAGTTCTACTGCTTTGTTGGAGAGGAAGTATTGCAGCCAAGCCTACAGATCCACCAAAATGCTAAAATAAATTCAAGAAGAAATCAACCCCCAGGATTTGACTATTTACTTTCATCAATTGTATTAAAGGGTACAAAGGATAGTTTAGGACTCACATTATTACTCAAGGCATATTCAGTAATACAAGAGGCAAGTGCAAAAGCATGAACAGATTGCTAGATCTGTAGTCTGAAAGACCTGAATTCACTTTCTCTTCTCTGATGCTTACTTGATGTGAAACCAAAGTCAATCAACAATATACATTTATTGAGCACCAACTCTGTGCTAGGTTCTGGAGATACAAAAACAAAAATGAAATAGCTGCCCTTAAGAAGCTTACATTTATTGGCCAATCAATTACATTCTGTTGACCAACTCTTCTGAGCCTCAGGCAACTCTATAAAACTAATCTACTAAATTATAAATGGGTAAGAGTCTGCCTGAAGCCTTACTGTACTCAAAGCAAATCTTTTCCCCATTGTAGCCATTTATATAGATGCTGGAAAGCCATAGAGAAAATCATTTTAACATTCCAGTGCTTTTCCTTAGGAAGAGATGAATTGCTGGATTAAAGAAAAGAAAACAAGTGTAAAGACCCCAGAGGGCAAGTAATAAAATAGTTGGCAAAACAAAGAAAGGAATCTGCTTAAACTAAGTCACCAAGTATGAACTACTGATAAAATGACTATAGCCAAGGGAGGAAGAATTGCATAGAATAGAACCTTATTATCAAAGATCTCATTGCTAAACATGGTAAAAAAAAAAAAAAAAAAAAAAAAAAAAGTCACCTAAAATATGAGTTAGATGATGTGTCTCCCCCCCAAATGTAACAGCTACATAGGATAAAGGTAACAGTCACTATATGAGGACAATATTATTCCTATTACCCAATATCAATATCATATGAATTCATTTCATTTATAAATACTGAACCATGGAACTTCAAAAATAAAGCAGATTTTCGAGATCTTCCGGTTTAATTCTATTTTAGAAATGAGGAATTGAAGCTGAGATGAGTGAAGTAACTTCCTTCAGGTAACACAACTTAATGGCAAATCTAGGTGTCTTGACTTCCTGCCCACTGTCTTTTCTATGGAATAATATTGTTCTATCCACAATACCCATTAGTGCTTCTTCTTGTAAATACAAAAGAAATTAGTTATAAAATATAGTGGTTCAAACATAAGAGTTATAGGGGACTTCAAAGGTCATCTAGTCCAACCCTTTTGATTCATAGATGAGGAGACCATCCAATATGATATAGTAGCCCAAGGTCACACTTGCCACTCTCTCTGACTATCTGACTACCATCTAAGTTGTAAGCATTGGAAGCAGGATTTAACTCCAGAGCCTATATTCTTTATACTGTACCACACAGCCTTCAGAAGTAACAATATATTGTGACTACAGGAAAGTGGGTATTCTATAACATGTATAAGAATAAATTAGTAGCATTTATAAATGAATATTCAAAATCCTGAATCATATAGCACTGGGTCAAACTAACAAAACAATCCTTCAAAAATATTCCAGTTGCATTTATTTCCCTACTTGCTAGGGATTAAGCAACATTCTCATTCCCCACAATTTATGGGCTCTTGTCATTGCAACCTCAGACTGACTGGCAAGGAGAGATAGATACAGTTGACAAAGCTCACATCTGTGGTGTATATGTTATAACTCATGTTGTGTATGTTTGCGTATATTTAGGGTTTTTTGCTCTTTTTCCCTTCCATCCTCTTAAGAGCTGCTTTGTACATCTTCCATGTTTCAAATAATTTCTAAAAATTGCATGAGACATCTGGGATAGCTGCCTGTTCTTGCTGATTAATTCTTGTATTTAGGACTCTGCTGTAAGTACCATTCACTCATTGTCTGCTGTTATCATAACATTTGTTTATCTCACTAAATAAACTAAACACTGAAAATCAGAAGTAAAAGAGAGTGAAATAAAGCTTTTTATATAGAATGAGATACTAAGGCCATTCAAAAATACAAACTAACAGTAAAGATATAACTAAAAAAAGTTTAAATGATTGATATACTCTAAGCAAAAGAAATAAAGTGATAGTCCTAAAACTGAAGAGGATCCATTGTAAGGATATAATTTGGTGTGAGAAATATCATTCCCAGAGGTTGAAATAACACTGATACAGCCGGACACAGATTTTCTCTCCAACAACCCTTCTGTGCCTCCTTCTGCTCCTCAATGAGTCCATCTCTTTTTCCTTTCTTTGTGCAGCAAGTTCAGTGAGGGTTAAGTAGAGAGTAGTGATCACTTAATGTTAAGAATGCCTCCCAAATATTGATAAAACAGCCAAAGATAAGGGGGCCCACACAGAATCTCTACTATATTCTGGTCAGTGAGCAATGTGACACCTCCTCAGCAGACTTCTTTCTTCTCAGTCACCATGATTCTTTACCTTATGGTTAGGAGACTTGCCAAAAACTTTTCCATATCCAATCTTTATCATAACAGGCTTTCTTCCCAGAGGACTTTTTCAATTAAGGAATCATTGTAAAATATGAAATCTTTGTGGAACTAGTTAGCTAGTCAATTAAAAATTAAACTACTCCCCATATAAGGCATATAGTGTTCCTCATATAGAGAGAGATATAAAGAGGTGGTGAGCAGGAAAGAGACCTGCAAGAGAATAGGAATTATCAAGCATTACCCAAGTTCCTGTGGTATTGACCTTAAAAAACTTTTACAGAGAAGAGTAGACTAAGAGAGACACGTGAGGGGGTGGTTTAGAAAGGACCCTATTCTCCACCATCCAAACACAGAGAATGATGGCCAAAGGTTATTGCTCACCTGTTGGTTATAAGCCCAAGAAAGAAGAGATAATCAGATCACAAGAGGAATAGAATTGCTCTCAAAATGTCAGTGATGAGAAGACAAAATAGGACCAGTCAGGGATGCAGCAGGTGGGTCAAGCCAGCAGGTAATCATTGGTAAAAGAACGAGATCCAAACCACAATTCCTTAATAACCCCCTCCATTCTGTTTCCAATTTCCCATCTACTATCTATTTATTGTTTTTTTCATTTGGGGGAAGAGAGGGAATTGAAAAGGGAAAAAAAAAACTTTTTTGTCTCTTTCTTGGCTGCCAGACAAAGCAGTCTGAATTTTGGAAGCTTTATTGCTTCAACTGCTTGTTTCTTTTCCATGTGATTTGAAAGTATTATTAAAAACTAGATGGCCATCTTCTATGAGTTTATTTATAAATGTGTGGAACAGAATTGAGAAAAGGGAATTTAACCCTAAAAGGGAATAGAAGGTGGGAATGGAACTGAGTGTATTTGTTATTAATAAAAAAAATTCCAGAGTACATATGCATAAATATATATTCAGATTACATATACTGATTTTTTTTCTTTTGAACCCAGAGAAACATAAAAAAGGAAAACAGTAAGAAAAATTAAATAAAAATATTTCTAGTATGAGGGGTTTGGTGTTATTTTTGCTTAAAGACACTTTCATTGAAGCTTTGATGCTGTTGCTATTTTCCTGAGCGCTTAAGAGGCCAAGTCTTCTTATGGTACTACTGTTGGCCTTGCTAGAGACCATGGTCATTTGGCCTGTATTCAAGCAACACACACACACACACACACACACACACACACACACACACACACACACACACACAATCTCAATTTCTCATATTCAGTACTCCCCTATATTTAGTACAGATTCCAACACAATGGGAAATCATCCAATTTGTAACCAAGAACCTTTGTTTAACATGTATTTGAATTCATCTATAATACTTTTTTTAGTTATTTGATTAATCTAATTTAAATCAACCATATTCCTACCAATTCTCTTCCTCTCAAATAGAAGAAGATATGAAATATCTCATCAGAAAAACCACTGATCTAGAAAATAGATCAAGGGGAGATAATTCAAAATTTTTAGGATTATTTAAAAGCTATGAATAAAAAAAGAGCCTAGACATCATATTTCAAGAAACTATTAAGAAAAAACTGCCCTGATCTCCTGGAACAAGAGGAAAATAGAAACTGAAAGAATCCACCAAATAACTTTTTGAAAGAGATCCCAAAATGAAAACTTCCAGGAATTTTATAGCCAAATTTCAGAGCTTCCAGATCAAAGAGAAAATTTTTCTAAGAGCCAGAAAGAAACAATTCAAATGTCACAAATCCATAGTCAGAATCACACAAGATTTAGCAACTTCCACATAGGAGTGGAGAGCTTAGAATATAATATTCCAGAGAGCAGAAGAGCTAAGATTGCAGCAAGAATCACCTACCCAGCAAAATTGAGTGTAATTCTTCGGAGGGGAGTGAGGGAATTGGTCACTCAATGAAATGGAGAATCTTAAAGCATTCCGAATGAAAAGGTCAGAGCTGAATAGGAAATTTAACATTCAAACACAAGACTCAAGAGAAGCATAAAAAGATAAACATAAAAGAGTACCCATAAGGGAGTCAATAAAATTAAACTATTTATAATTCTATATGAGAAAATGATACCTGTAACTCCTAAGAATTTTATCATTATTCGGGCAGTTAAAATGAAGTTATGGGTGTGAATCAAATATTTTGGAATAATTTCTTTAAAAAATATATAAAGAGGGAAGAAAGAGAAATGCACTGGAAAGGAGGGGAAAGATAGGATGAGGAAATTTTTCTCATAAAAAATACATGCAAGAAAAAGCGGTTTCACAATAAAGGGGGAAATGAGGGTAGGGTTACAAGCAATACTGGAACCTCACTCTCTTTGAAATTGGTTCAGAAAAGAAAATACACATACACACTCAGGTATGAAAATGAAACTTACCCAGTGAAGGAATAGGAAGAGAAGGAAATAAAGAGGAAGGGAGGGAGAGAGAGAGAAAGAGGGAAAGGGAGAGAGGGGGAGAAAGAGAGAGAGAGAGAGAGAGAGAGAGAGAGAGAGAGAGAGAGAGAGAGAGAGAGAGAGAGAGAGAGAGAGAAACAGAAGATAATGGAATAGAAAGAAATATACAGTTAGTACTTATAATTATGAATGAATGTAAATAAAATAAACTCATTCATAAAAGGGAAATAGCAGAATGTAAAACCAAATTGTTTACAAGAGACAGACTTTTAACAAAGATACATAGAGTTTTTAAAAAGGGTTGAATTAAAATCTAATATGTTTCAGGCAAAATAAAAAGGGCAGGACTACAATCATGATCTAAGACAAAATAAAAGCAAAAAATGGATTCAATTAAAAGAGATAATCAGGGAAAGCACATTTTGCTGAAAGAGTACCATAAAAAATAAAATAATATTAAAATGTTTATAGCAAGTTTCTCTAATAGAGGTGTTTTTTTCTCA
Organism: Sminthopsis crassicaudata; assembly: GCF_048593235.1. Lineage (NCBI taxonomy): Eukaryota > Metazoa > Chordata > Mammalia > Dasyuromorphia > Dasyuridae > Sminthopsis > Sminthopsis crassicaudata. The sequence goes on along the minus strand of NC_133617.1, from coordinate 409,136,923 downwards.
AATACATACTGAGTACAGAACTAAACCAAAATTTATAAAAATATAAATTATTTTCTGGTTGATAAATGACTAAAAACAGTTTTCAGAAGAAGAAACCAAGCTATCTATAGTCAAATAAAAAATAGAGAAGTACAAATCAAAATAGCTCTGAAGTACTACACCACACCTATCAAAAATGACAAATAGATCAAAGAAACAGTAAAAGGCTATATGTGCAAAAAAAATATTTATAGCAATTCTTTTTAAGATGACAAAGATTTGGAATTCAAGAGGATGCTCATCAATGGGGGAATGGATGAACAAGCTGTGGCATATAATTGTGATGGACTACTATTATGCTGTGGGAAATGATGGGGGGGTCCGAAAAACATGGGAAGACCCATATGAACTGATGCAAAACGAAGTGCAAAGAATCAAGAGATAATTGTGCACAGTAACAATAGTGTTTACTCTATCAATACAATGATTCAAGACAATTTCTAAGGATTCATGAAGAAAACATGCTATTTACTTCTAGAGAGAATACTGAGGAACTGAGTTTAAATTAAAGTATGATTTTCTCAATCCTTTCTTTTTTTCTTGCTTTTTATGGAAATATGGTTGATATGGAACTCAAATTTCCCTTCCCCTGAGGAGTGATTTCTCTAAAGACCAAATCCCTGAAGATCATTCAATGTAAGGTCTTCATCTTCCTTTATAGGATATCTTTTCCCAAAATGATGCATTCATCAGTGGTATATCTTTCTACCCCTAAAATAAGAGTTCCCACTTTTGTTCCTCCCCTTAATCCTTCCCTTTGCCTCCTTACCCATTCCCTTTGAGGTCTCTTATTTCTAAGAGTCCACTAAAGTTATTGTGAGGTTTGTCAATGCTGTTTCAAGTCTATCCTTTCTATTTCTGCTTTAATACTTACTCTTTGATTGCTATATTTGTTTTCCTTTATTTTCAGTTGTCTTTGAAAAACAAATAATTTATCTGGATGCATTGTCTTTTTGGGTATGTTTTGGTTGACTCTTTTTAACTGAACATTTTTTTTTTCATTAATGGCTAGGCTCAGGTTTGCAAGGTATGTCATCTTCATTTCTTTTTTTGAGCTATGTTGCTCTTTAGGATACATTCCATTCCCTCCTTCAGTTTCTGGTGGAAGCAAGATAACTATATGCTATTCTGATTTCCTTTATATTTTAAATTCTTTCTCCTGATTTCTTGAAGAATTTATTGTTTCATCTTTGAAATTATTAAATTTAGCCATTATATGCCTTGGAGTTTGTAGGATGAAGTTGCTGGGTTTTTATTTTTCTGGAGGCAATTTGTGGATATTTTTTAAACATTTTATTTTTTTTTTAGGAAATTCTTGGTAATTGTTTTTAATTATTATTTATTTTATTCTAAGATTTTAACTTATCTCTATATGAATTTTGTGTTCTATGTTTTGCTTTTATTAAGATCATGTTTTCTTTTTAAAATTATTGCTTTTTGCTTGTCTTCTTTGAGATTGTCTTTCACTTCTATGTATTTGAATTCCCAATCAATTATTCTCTCTTTTGTTTCTTAAGTGAGATTTGCTACTGTGAATTCAAGTTTTTCTATTCTGTCAAATATTTCTGCTGCAGAGGCCATAAATTCTACTTCCACAATTCTTAATTCTCTTTTAAACCATCCACCCTGCTGTGGTTTCATGTTCTCTTGGAAATTCTCATTGGTTATTTATTGATTAGTCTTTCCTTTATCATGCAATATTTATGTCTAGACTCTTAACCAATCTGAAGGCTATGTTCCCTTCTGTTATCAATCTTTTTTGTTGCTTTATCTTCTTTTATGCCCGAGGTCTTTATTTGAAGTTCTTCCAAGATCATTGGTAATTCTTATCTTTTCTCCTTACATTGCTCTATTGCTTACTTTCTGACTGCTTCCCCTTTGATGATGGTTCCTCTGGGGGCAGGAACTCAAAGCTGGCTCAGTCCCCTCCCAAGCTGCACATTCTACTAGCCTTGTTTCTGCCCCACATGACTTGGAGTAGGGATGAACAGAATTGGTCCAAGCTGAATATTAGAAAGCCAACCTAACTGGAGCACATTGAGGGAGAGAAAGGATGCAGTATGTGATAATTGGATCGTCGCCATCATCTCCCTTCAGACCATAATGAAGACTGTCGAAAACTCACTCTAAAATTAAAAACTTTTGAGAATAGCCGTTCCTCTGCACTATCAGATGTGCTTCCAGCCCAGCCTCTGCAACCATTCTGGAGGAAAGACATCATTATGAAGAAGTGTTCACATTTCTCATCACCACTAGTAACAACTGTGGATCAGTTGTCACCAACAGATAAATAAGCATAAAAGCCCTGGGAATGTCGGCACCCTTCCACCACTCCTGACTTTGCTTCTGCTTTCAGACCAGCCTTCATAGTCATCATCTAAGAAAACAAGTCCTGTGGAAATATTGTCAGGCAAACAGGCTAAACTATCACCACTACGTTAACTACGATCCCTCCTCAAATCCTTTGAGAGACAATCCAGAACTCTGATCCAAGAGCTTTTGGCATAGCAATGTTTCTAGCCCATGACCATAGTCATCATCCTGGGATTCATGTCTTTGGAAGTGTAGCCTGGCAACTGCTGGTGATATAATCACATCTATTGAAGGCCCAGAAAAGAAAATTCTTGCCTTGTCACCAAAGTCCTTGGCACTGTCAAATAAGTCAACATCAGAAATTGATGTGATTTTTACCAATGAAAATACCATTAAAGAAGAGGAAGGATCATCTGCTTTTCCATTATACCCTAAGGACCATATGACCTTTCCATTTGACTTGCAGATGGAACCTTCCATATATATTGTTGTCCCCTTTGGAATATAATCTCCTTGAAAGCAGGAAAAGTGTTATTTTCCATTTAAAAACCCAATACTTAGTACAATGAATTGCATACAGGAAGAATTTAATAAATGCTTCATTCCCTCCATCATTCTTAATTGGATACCATACAATTCTTCCTCAGTTTTCTAGCAGAGCTTTGAGGAAGTACAGAGCCTGTGCAAGGTCTCACCTTTTGATTTTATTCAGCATGGTTTTACTCAGAGGGGAAGGAAGAAAGAGGTGAATATACTGTGTTCATTGGCTCATGCTCTCCTAACCTAGGATAGTGGGCAACAGGGGAAGAGAGAGCTGAGTGCACTTTAGAAGTTAGAAATTAACTTTTTCTCAGGTTAATTCATAGGGGATTTATCTCATTAGGATTCTTTGTGTCCTTGATTATAAGGACAGCTGAAATTGGTTTGTCTCTTGTGTATAATTCCTATTTAGGAGAGACTTGAGAGATTCTGAGAATCAGAGAAAATTTCTATTTCTCTATCTTGTTGGTCATGTGATCTAGAACAGAGTTGTTCAAAGATCTAATAGAATAACTCAAGTTCCCTTGGGGAAATCATTCCACAGAAAGGGAAAGAAAAAATGAAAAAATCCCCACTTGAATAAAATGAGGACCAACACCATACCTCGGAACAAATCTCAGATGAGTGGAATGTCACTATTGGTTTGTTCTGGGAGCAATCAGGTGAATGAGTCAAATTTCTCATCTTATTATCATTAGCATTTACTCAATATCAAAAGTGGATTCCGCAGGAAACATATTTAGACATGGCCCCATTTGAGGCACTGCATGTACAATCCTTGATAGGGTTCTAATGTGTTTTCTGAGACTGGTATATTTGAAACAGAGACAAAAACAGAGAGGCAGAGAATAGTCAGTCTTTATGTACAGACTGAAAAAATAAGATGTCACTCCCACCAAACTTCAGAATAATTCTCAAGACATTTCACATGTTTCTATATAGTTCTTTTACATTTAATTACTGCCTTTCTGGGCCTTAGTTTTCCCATCCTTAAAATGAGAAAATTATATTAAATCAGGACTTCTTAAACTTTTTCCATTCACACCCCTTTTTCCTTGACAAATTTTCAAGTGACCCCACATATATAGGTATATAAAATAGGCATACAAATCAAACATATATTGATGATAAATCATAATTTTGTGACCCCTACATTCAGTTACAAAATCCTATATGGGATCACAAATCACAATTTAAGAAGCTGGAGATTAAACTATGTCTAAGATCCTCTTCAATTCTAGATTGATGTTCTAATTATGGAATTGCCATTTCTCTAGTTAATAACACATTGAAGGTTTAGCCATTTATGCCCCTCTCCCTCAAATTATTCCCCCAAATTATCTATATTATTGCAATTCAAACATGGAACTACAAACATAAATCAGTAATGGTTTATTTTTAAATGACTATGAGTTTTTAATCACTGTTTTATCTATAAATCCATCAAATGACGAAAGCTGTCTCTACTGAAGGAAGTTGTAGGAGTGGTGGAAAAATACATAATGAAGAATTTGAGGGAAGGAAAGCAATAAAGAAGAAATGTGGGGCACTATTCTGAGTCAGTGGAACTGGATTCAAATATTGCTTTTATAATGTACTTCCTGTGTAATCTTGGCACATCATTCTTTTGGGGGCTAGTCATTTGTAAAAACAGGAGGTTTGGACTAGATTAATTTGTAAAATCTCTCCCAGCTTTTAATCTAGAAACTTGAACCTAAATGGGAAGTCAGGAACAAAAAGGAAAAAAAGAAAAAGAAACTGATAATAATATTAAACTTTAAGAAAATTTTATTTAAATTATTTTGGAAAACCATATCCTGTTATATCAATTCTCTTATTTATTGCTATAATTACAAGCATCATCACAAATTCACTCAGAATCAATATAGACAGGAGGAAGTTCAAGGGAATTCTCCTGTAATTCAGAATTAGTTAAACGTACTATTAAAATAAAATATGCTCATTTTGTTCCTATTAGATTCATCCTTACACTGCCTCTCCCCAAGGCCTACTCTGGTTTTCTGTGTTTCTGAAGATAGATTCCAACCTCCCTCCCTATTGGTACTCCCTCTCAGCCTTTTCAGTCAACTTTGGAAGTCATTCATCAACTGTGTAGTTTCCAAGTCAGAATGTCTGTCATTTAACCTTCATCCTCCTTGAATTTTCATCCTGATGCATTTGGATTAAACCACAGACTGATAAATGAGCAGTGCTTTGGCGACATAAAAGGCAGTCATTAAGGAGCCCTCTCTTAGGTATGAATCAAAGACAGAATCTCTTGGTTTTTCCCTGTGTTTTCCTTCTGGTTCAGGGATTGCCTGCAGCAGTAGGTTTTTTCTTACTTTTATTTATTTATTTTTCCTTGGGTCTCCAAGCAGTTTTCATCAGAATTTTCTGGTTGTTTTTCTAAAAGAATGCAGGTACACCCAGATAGCAGACAGTCCTATGTTTATTGCACTAATGTGGCTAGCAAAAGCATTTTATCAATTTGAAATTTAATCCAAAACCAGGAGGCATGGGGGAAAAGTAGATGAAGGTTAAGTAACAGGCACCCTGATGGGAAGAATAAGTCTTGCTCATAAAGACATAGGATAATTAGGGAGGTAATAGCTTTTTCTCTAAAGAGAACCTTTTTGCAAAATTGGAATTTGTAATATAAAAAGGGAAATGGGGCATTCCGTCTGTTTATTTAGCTTCCAGCTCCCAGGTACCTTCATTAACCCTCCTCATACTCTTGCAGCCCTTTAATATAAAGATTCCTACAACTAAAGACAAAAGTTCTTGGTCCCTATGTGGCAAAATATTTAACTGTATCACCTTGGACATGTTATTTCTTTTCTCTAAGCCTCTGGGGATACTCTTTTATTACCTTTCTTACAGGGGTACTTGGGAGGAAAACATTTTGAAAACACTATATAATCAGAACTTGAAAAAGGAAAGTAATCATTCCTAACTTTGGAAAACTCAATGAAGAGAGTATTCCATCTCTTAAAGACTAAAAGTACAGAATTAGCCCTACATTTTTAGATAAAGTCAATTTATTGATGTGTTTTTACAATTTAACAGCCCTCTCCAGAGTTACTGCCCCAGGCCAAACTTATTGCTCATATTTTGGGATATCCAGAGGGACAACTAGCTATTCTAACTCTCTAAGAACTAGGGACAGGTAATTCTGGGGTGAGGGATTTTCTAGTACTGTCTTTCCCAAGCCCCTATGAGTGTGCTTCCCATTAAAAATTAGTCAGCCAAACAACATGACTTTTAGAAAAAGCATTATCTGATAAGGTAATTCAAAAGTCATTGAATAAAATGTTTTCTCCAAACTTAGAGTACATCTTTCCTTAATATCCAATCCAACAAATATTAACCAATATGCTGCATTTTATTGTATTTCACTTTATTGTGCTTCATGAATATTGTGTTTTTGTTTGTTTTACAAATTGAAGGGAAACCTACATCAAGCAAGTAGATTAGCACAATTTTTCTAACAGTATGTGCTCAAATTATTTCTTTGTATCAAATTTTGGTAATTCTCACAATATTTCAAACTTTATTATTATCATATCTATTACGGTTGTCTGTGATTAGTGATCTTTAATGTAATTATTGTAATTTTGTGGGACACCACAAACCATACCCATAAAAAAGGTTAATTTCATCCATAAATATTTGTTTTGAGTGTTCTACCAACTAGCCATTCCCCCATTTCTCTCCCTTTTTCTTAGGTCTCCCTATTTCTTGAGACAAAACAACATTAGAGAATTAGCTTAGTTTTAAACATAAACTTAGTTTTTAAAGAAATCAGAGTTTGAGAGGACTGAGTAGTTTGAAAGAAGTTCTACTGTGGATAAAATGCTATCAAACACCACTACATGCCACAGAGAAAACTTTTGTGCAAAGAAGGGCCAATGTGGCAAATTTAATTGTTGTCTTATTTTTTAAAACTGCCATGACCATATCAACCTTTAACAGCAATCACCCTGATCAAATCAATAACTATCAACATTGAGGCAAGCCCTCCACTAGCAAAAAAACCCCACTATGATTCACTAAAAAACTCAGATGATGCTTAGAAATATTTTTTAGCATTTAATAAAGTATTTTATTAGGGTATGTAATTTTTAAATATAATACTATTATACCCTTACTATTACACAGTATAAAAATAATATTTATATGCACTAGGAAACCAAAAAAAATCATGTGACTTGCTTTATTATGATATCTGCTTTATTGTAGTGATCTGAAACCAAATCTCCAAAATCTCCAAAGTATGACTATATTAAGTGCTTACTAAGCATTGGGGATACAACTAATAATAGGAAAGATAGCCCTGCCCTCAATTAGCTTACAGTCTAAGAAGATAGAGATAATACACAAAAGGAGGCAGGAAAGTAGAATGGAAAAAAAACAGAGAATATCCGGTACAATGGCATCTTGTTCCATGAAGTTGAAACCAGACAGAACAGCAAATGCAAAGTGGAAAGAATGGGCTCAAACTCATAATACAAAAATAGAGAAATATATTTCAAGATACATGTGGCGAATGGGGTATTTCACAACATCTGACATGGAAAGTCCTTTTCTCCCTTTGTGCATTTCTCATCAAGTTCCCCTCTGCTGGCTTCTAAGAATCTGGATATTTGTAAAACTCATTAATCTGTACTTCTCTGTGAGCAGTCACACTCCCTGAAGCTGGCTTAACTTAACTACAACTGAATGACAGTAGTTCATTATCTGTTGCTCAAGATCTCTCTACTACTTATGCAGCTGTGTCCCCTCCTACTGTCATTCCAACTAATACCCCAATGGTTTCCTCAGACCTCTCAGGATTTTTGGACTTTTTGAAAATCACAACACTGCCATCTATATAATTCCATCTCAGCATACTCATTTGTCTAAGATCAGGAAAAAAACAAACACAAAAGAAATAGATACATACCGAGCTTTTGACTGTAGAATATTATTATGGTGACAGAGAAAATCAAGATACAAACCAAGAAGAGGATAACATTGTCAAAACAGCTATGAGAAAAATCCCAAAGGGAAATGGGAAATGGTCTTAAGCCCAGAAAGAACTCATGGAAGACCTCAAAAAGGAGCTTAAAATCATGTAAAAGAAGTAAAAGGCAAATGAGTGGTGCAAGAGAATTATGGAAAAAGGTAACCTCTTGGGAAAAGAAAACAAGTACTTAAAAAGTAAAATTGGTCAAATAGAAAAAGAGAAACAAAAATCTACTAAAGAAAACAACTCCTTAAAAAGTACAATTGTTCAAATAGAAAAGGAAGTACAAAACTTTACTGAGGAAAACATCTCCTTAAAGTTAGAATTCAGCAAGTAAAAGTTAGTGACTCTATGAGACATCAAGAACCAATCAAACATGATCAACTATGAATGATATAGCTCTTCTCAGCAACAAAGTTGAAAATGTTATCCTCAACCAGATAAAGAACTGATGAACTCTGGATGCAAGATCAAAGACTAATTTTTCCACTTTATTCTTTTTCATGTTTTTCCTTTGCATCTGTTTTTTCTTTCACAACTGTGACTAATACGAAACATGAAAAGCACAAGTATAACCTATATCAAAATATCTACTATTTTAGGAAGAGAGGAGGGGAGGAAAGGGAAAAAAATTATATATAAATAAAAATTATTGTTTTTATTATTTATATTATATTATTATATTATAGAAATTATAAATATTCTAAAAATAAATACTAAAAATTGTTTTGATGTGTAATGGGGAGAGAAGATAAAATACCATTAAAATAAATGAATAAGTTGATGGTTTATTTTTGTCTCAGATAGCACACTCTTAACTCAGACCTTTATATTTCTCTACTCTCTTTCCATGTAATCTTCATGTTAGAACACAAAAACATTTAGAGTCTAACAGAAGATGCTTATTTTACAGTCTGACTGACTAGAAAGTAACAAGACTGGATTGTATAAGGCCCATACACAAAAGTCACCTCCCACGTCCCTCACAAAAGTCCCTGTCTACCATCTTTGTTTTCAAAAGGAAGCTCTATAAGAGCAACCAGGTGGTGCAGTGGATAGAGCACCAGCCCTTGAAGTCAGGAGGATATGAGTTCAAATTTGACCTCAGACACTTAACACTTCCTGGCTATGTGACCCTGGACAAGTCACTTAAACCCAGCCTCAGGGAAAAAAAAAAAGAAAGAAAGAAAGAAAGCTCTACTAAATTTAATTAAAAGGAATGAGCTTCATTTTGAAATACTGGTCTCCCCTCACTGGAAGTGTTATTTTTCTTGGAGGCTTTGGATGTAGGAGTTTTGATTTTGTTATTTTCCTCTGAATGTGTGTTTTGATCTTCCTTGTTACCATAACTTTTTATGGTCAGAATCTTTTTCTGTTGTTTGCTTATATTCCCAGCCTGTTACTTGGCTTTTAGCTCTTTGTTAAAGTAGGGCTCTGTTTCCAGGGTAGAGGATGCACTGTCCCAAGCTGTTTTCAGAGATCCTTCTAGGGACTTGACCATGAGTACTTTTCTGTCCCTATTCCATTGTGGCTATAAGTTCTAGTGTGCTAAAGCAATAGAGTCTTTCTTCAGTGCTAGTAAAGAGACTTTCTATGAGTTGAGGCCTCCAGAAGCTGCTGCTTCCACCACCTCCCATGCCCACCCCTGGTTTGATGGTTTCCCAAGGCCCTCTCACCCTACTGATCAGTCTTTACAGCTGACATTTCAAGTCATCTTTGGTATCTCTGGGCTGAGAGGTCTAGAAATCACCAATACTGCTACTGATTCCAAGGCCCAAGTCCAGTTCCTGCTTTGCTGGCCCTGGTTCCAGGGCTGTGCTGGGACTGAGTGCTGGCCTCCTAACCTGGTCCACAGACCTTTCTTGCTGACCTTCTAAATTGTCTTTGACCGAAAAATGTTCCATTCTATGTTTTTGAGCATTCTGACACTCTAAAATTTGTTTAGAGTCATTATTTAAATGAATTTGGAGAGGTTTGGGGAAAAGCTCTGTGAGTCCCTGCCTTTACTCTTCCATCTTGGCTCTGCCTCTTGGAAGTCTTTAAACAAAATAGATGATCATTTTTCACATATGTTGAATAGAAGTTTTTTTTCACCTACACTTGCTCAGGGAGGCTTATAAAGCTGGGAAAAAGAGTAAAATAGCCTAGTTCAAAACATGAAGGCAATGGAGAAGCTGGATTTTTCAATCACCCTTTAACTTGTAAGACTACTTTGACCATTATAAATTGCTTCTCTTCACTTCCTTCCCAGAGTCTGCCATCTCTAGTTTCCAAGTTTTTACATAGAGAACATTCTTGCCTCTTATTTTCCCCTTACCTTAACATGTCCAACACCTTTCAAAGTTCAGCTCAGATTGACAAGTAGCTTAAAAATTCTGTGCTTCAGTTTTTTCATCTCTGAAACTAACGGGAAAAACATTGCTAACCTACTTTTTAGGACTTTGTGAGGTGTAATAATTGAAATAAAAGGCATTACAGTTCTGTAATGGAAAGGAAATGTATTATAATGGATAGAAACATGGCCTCAAGGCCAGTAAGAGCTGGCTTCAAATCTTACTTCTTATGAGTAACTACTGTGTGTCTCTAGGTAAGACGCTTCAGTTCTTAGGGATACAGATAATACTTTCAAAGATTCAAAGTCATAAATCTGCATTATTTGAGGGAGTTCCCAATAAGTCATAATACTAGTTTCCTCAGATTAGGTTATCTCAGAGATTATTGGAGTATTTGTTTTGTAGCCTGTGGATTACTCCTGTGCCTTCTTAAGGATTTGCCCAGCTCATTTTCAGGACATTATCTAATTCAGTGCCTTCCCAAAGAAGCTGACTTTTTAATATGTGGACCACAGTTTCACCTTTTTTAAATCCCATCATTCAGCCCCCCAAATGGCTAATAAAAATACTATAATTAATTACAAATAAACACAGGTAAATATCTTCAGGCTCTATGATTATTTCAAATAAAATAGCAAATAGTCCAATGTTCATACTAGGACCCAATTAAATTTGTTTTCCCCTCTAGTATCTCAAGGTTAGTCAGGAGATTTAACAGCAAAACATGGAGAGACAGATTAAACAATAGGGGGAGCAACAAGGAGCCTTTTTCTTTTTGAAATAAATATGTCCTGAACTAAACAGGCAATAAATCATCTGTCACATACACACACACACACACACACACACACACACACACACAGAGAACTGCTGGTGGTTGGATTAATTCAGGCATCTAAATGATCACCAAGCCTCAGGGTTTCCCTCTGCTAGAATGAAGACCTAGAAACACATATCCAAATTTCACTATCTTCAGCGAAGTCTTTTAGCCATATTTTAGTACAGAACCACACAGCTAGAAAGAGAAGAAGATATTGTGAAGTTTATAAGGAAACAAGATGGCATAATTCTGAATAATATAATAGGACAGAACATGAAGAAATTGAGCCAAATACCAGAACAGGTGTCTGAATATTTTTGTTCTGCCTGACAATCTTAGTTAGTTTATGGTATCTCTATCTTATCTGATCCTGAAGGACTCTGGTTCCACAAATCTTAGCAACTCAAGTCAGATAGGATGACACATTAGAAAGAAAGACTACTGTGGTAGATAGAATAAGAAAATTTGAATTCCAGCTCTGCTACTTTGACTTGGGTAAGCACCTAGGTAAGTAATTGAATATCTCTGAACCTCAATTTCCTAATCTGTAGAATGAGAAAGCTAAGTTAGATAAACTTTTAATTACTTTCAAAATCCCTTCCAGCTCTTAAGCTGGTTTGCCATGTCCTTCTCCAATTCATTTTACAGATGAGGAAACTGAAGCAAATAGGGTTAAGTGACTTGCCTCAGGTTTCACAGACAGTAAGTCAGTGCCTGAGGCTAAATTTGAACTCATGAAGATGATTTTTCCTGACTTCAGGCCCCACATCTATTTACTGTACCTCCTAGCTACTCACTCAATACTTAGAGTTTACCTTAAAATATATATACATATAAAATTTGAATTTATAGAAAAAATATATATATAAATTTATATAAAATATAAATATTTATATAAATTATATTTATGTTACATATATAAATATAATTTGAATTTTAAAATAATTTGAAAATTTCTTTAAATGATTGATTATAGCATATTAACATGTAAATAGCACTGAATATAAAATCAGAAGTTGTGAATTCAAATGTCACTTCTGCCATTTACTATCTCAGTTATCCTCTCTGGATCTCAGTTTCAACTCAAAAATAAATGTCATCTGGAACAGTTGGTCTCTGAGATATTTTCCAGCTCTCACTTTATGAATCTATGATCCTATGACCTTATTTATTCTTGCCCATACTGAAGCTCATGTGTCACTTTTTCTGCCCAATCATACAATTCTGTGTTGATCTCACTGTGGTTTATCTCTACTGGGCTGACATTTCAATAAGTCTCCAGCAGGGTTGGACTTGGGCTTTCCCAAGTCAAATCAAGTCAATGACAATTTAAGTATTTATAGCGAAATAGGCATTGTGCTAAACTCTAGAGATTCAAAAAGAGGTAAAAAATAATCTTTATCCTTAAGGAACTCATGTTCCATTGAGAGAGAACATATAAACAATTATATATATATTAGTTGTTTTATATTTTATATAATATATATTTTATAATTAGTTATATTTATGTATGTTTTATATACATTAAAATATATGTACTATATACTGTGCAAATGTGAAGTAATCCCAAAAGGAAGACATTTAGCATCAACCTTCTAATCACACAGGAAAATTATATTGTTCCAAAAACCTGCAAAATACTATTTATTATTATTTTTCTATCTAGAGAAGTATCCTTTTATTCTAATACTCTATCATTCATGATGAAATATTTTCCCAAAATTTCTGGAAATTCAAAATCTTAAAAAAATTAAGTTGGAATTTTATCAGACCTTTAAAAATTTTTAAATGAAGTTCCTTTTTCCCCCTTCTACATGTGCTTGAATTTAAGTGAGTCAGAGTTGCACAAATTCATCAGCTCCATTCTCTTTTCCGGGTATCAAAGTCCAATGACAAGACAAAATTCAAGACACTTGCTGATGGCCTAGGATGCAGTGGACCATGGCATTTTTGAAATCTGACCAAGTTTTAAGCATCCCACACCACCTCCTTCATTCACCTTCATTACCATTGGAACAAATTGTTCTCATTCACCCATCCTGCCTAGGGAAATGTTCACATGCTTAGGGGAGATATCCCCCTAATTTATCGACAAGTTTGAGGTCTATTGATTACCCTTAATCTGCTGAGAGAGTTTTATCAGGGTGTGGTTGCTGCATGCTATAGCTTCTTGGAGCTAAAGGTAAGAGTTGAGTGTCAGGTGCACACCAAAGGTGGATGAGCAGCCCTGAAAAGGGCTTGGCAAGCCATCACACTAGAGGTACTGGTGCTCCCAGAAGACACCCTATATTTCACTAGATACTAAGCACTACAGATAGAGACAAAGGCAAAAACAAAACAATCTGTGCTTTCCATGCACTCCATGAACATGTATTCTTCTGAGAAATGTAACCTGTACAAATATAAGCACAAAGTGTTTATTACAAGAAAGGAAAGAGAGCATAACAATTGTATATGTCAGAAAAAGCTCCACAGACCAGGTTGCATTTGAGATAAACCTTGGAACAAGATAAGGATTCAAAGAAGATTTTATTTATATCCTAAGGTGATAGATCCATTCATTTGGGTTTGCTTAAGAGTCTCATGATCTTATTTTTTATCATAGTTTCCATCAGCTAGATACTTTTAGACATATAACTCTTTAGTATATCATTTGCAGGATCTCTTTCGTCTGAGTATTTTCCATTGGCAACCCAGAAGCCCTATAAATAGAGGATATTTTAAATAATAGGGTATACATTTTGAACAACTAACTCAAAATTTTACCCTTGAGTCTATTCAGAACTCCTCAGGGTATTTCATCCAGTCCTGATGATTTTTTTTTTAATCAAGCCTATCAATTAGTTTTGATATAGTGGAGGAATGGATAAGGAACCAGCCTCAGATTTCAGGAGGTCTTGAGTTTACATCCTACCTACGATGCAAATTAATTGTGTAAATAATAATTGAGTATGAGTTACCTAAAACCTCAGTACTCATAGGAAATTCTAAAGGATTGTTAGTTGCAGAAAAAGTACTAATCTCAAGCATCAAACCACAAGACCAGTCCAAAACCCATCCATTTGCCACAACTTATTCTGGCATCTCTTACTTGTCTATTGAAAAATTCCATTTAGAAGCAAAACTCTCCCTGGTAGCTTCATCAGGACAACCCTAACAAGAATTCAATGAGTTACCTGCTCTCTCTATTTTATCCTTAAGTTCTATATTCATAATATGTTAAGGAAAGGATTCTCAAAGTAGTTCTTTTGACTCTAATGTTTTCAAATGACTTTTTTTTTTCTGAGACAATTGGGGTTAAGTGACTTGCCCAGGAAGTTCTGTGTCTGAGATCAGATTTGAACTCAGGTCCTCCTGACTTCAAGGCTGGTGCTCTATCCACTGAACCACCTAACTGCCCTTCAAATGACTTTTTATGATCAGTTTTAGAGGTTGTTTTTTTTTCAAAGTATTCTTTAAATTTTCATTTGGTCCTATCTTGATTACAGGTTCCTACCTGAGTCTTGAGAGCTTTCCCATTTCCTTCAATGAAGCAATCTTTCCAAACTTGAAAAGAGTCTATTTCCCAGAAATAATCCTCCAATTAACTACTTGCGGTCTTGGTTAAAATGCCAAATCTTATATTGATCTACAACACACAGTTTCCCTAGTCTTCAACTATATTGGAGTAAGGAGAGGAGATTAAGTTATAGAGAGTTTATCTAATCTCACCCTCTCTGTTTACAGAAAATGGATTAATTACTACTTTCTAAAATGACTTTCATTTTTCTTAATGCATTTTATCATAGCTTCTTCTTATAAAATTAACTGATAGATTTGGGTTTAAGAATGGCATCCTCGTTCATATGATCATGAGATTTAGAGCAGAAGGAGACTTAGGTTTCTAACACATTTCCCCCATTTTACAGATAAGGAAAGTAAGGTCCAGGAGAAATAAATAATTTGTCCAAGATAACAAAATAATAACTGGCAAATATTATGGTCTAAAGTATGCAAAGTGACAAAATATAAATTCCAAGTCAAGAATTCTTTTATTTTTGTCTTTGTATTACTGGTGGTTACTATTGAGCCTAATACTTAAAACATGGTAGGCTCTTATTAAATATTTGTTAATTATCTCATTTGAGCCTCACCACACATATGTGAAGTAAGTACTGTAAGGATTATTATCCTCATTTTACAAGTAGAGATATTGAGGCTGGGAATGATAGTAATTAATACAGCTATAATTTGGAAACTACTTGCTGTAGGAAGCACATAATTTTGTGCATATGATGGTCACCTAAATAATATGTGACATTTTATATAGCTCTTTAAAGTTTACAAAACACTTTACAGTTACATACATTATGTCATTTGAGCCTGGCAATCACCCTGAGATATAAATACAACAAAAATTCTTATTCTTCATTTTACAAAGGAGCAATTACTTGTGGTCATATGGCTGATAAATATCAAAGGTAGAATTTTAATCCATAGCATCCTGACTTTTAATTTGAAACTCTACCCCTTATATGAATCTGCCCTTCAGCTTAGTGTATACAATCCTTTTTAGAAAAGTGATTACTTGAAAATTGATGTCTACATCTCACTAACATAATGTGTCCATAGACCTTGGAGCATTAAGGTCTAGCATAACTGCTACTTAAATTGATTGCTTCCCCAACACTCAAGTAGAATTTTCTTTTTGTGTGTGGAATCCTACTGTCCCATTAGCAATAAACATATTTGATACTGTTTATTTTACCCATGATCACTGTTCTTCTCCCCTCATTTGCCTCAACTTATTTTAATCTAGAGTATAAACCATATTTCCCAGCAACCATAGTAGATGCTTGATAATCCACATTGACTAAAGTGGAGACCTCTGAATAAAAAAAGGCACAATCTGTGGTTTTTGGACCACAAAATCCCCATACAAGATCTTGATATACATGTCTATGCAGAAAATCTCAATACCATAAGACTTGTTTTAGTTTCCAGTTCAGCTTTTTCCAGGTTCAGTTTCCTTTGTTGGACTTTTTCTTGATTTTCTTTTCCTTTTTTTATGGTGTTTTTATATTTTAAGGGAGCTTCGCTTCCTAGGTTGCTTCATTTTCTCATTGCCTTTATAAGTCTAGATCATACAAGCTTCAAAGGCCTACATCATTTGCATTTTTTAAATCCATTTTTTAAAAAATTACTTATTCTAAAGAAGATGGGTTGATTAATGTACTCAAAGTACCTCACACTGCAGAGTCACTTCCTTTATTCTTGTTCTATTCATAATGCATAACCCTTCTTTCTTTAAATGTGTATAAAAGGATCAGTATCCCACCAGCATTATTTGTAGCTGCAGAGCTTGAGGTGGTACTAAATGTCAAAAATGAAAAATAACTAAATTCAAAATTGCTTCTCTCTTTGTTTTAAAGGTGACCTGCAAGAAGGATTTTTTTTTATTTTTAAATGAACTAATTGTAGGATTATGTGCTGAATGCCCCAAATAGCAAGCATCAGAGATGAACACTCAGCAGATACCTGCTCCTAAACACTTGGTATTGTTTCAGAGCCCTTGCAGTCCAAGATTGCTGACATCCACACACATGCCATGAAGCCCCACCAATGCCTACCACAGAACAAGGTTTGGCCTGAGTAAGAAAAGGAGTGAAATAGGAGGAGAAATTAGGAAAGCAAAAGATGGTTCTAACATTTTGAGGTGGAGAGATCTCAGTAGTGACATTAGGTCTGACTAGAGTGCCCTTTGACATCTTTAGATTGTGTTCATGAGTAGGAATGTAAATATTGATGTCATCAAATCTAACTCATTTCACAGATAAACTGAGGCAAAAGCAATATGACTTGCTAAAGGTTATGAGGGTAGAAAGCAACAGTTAGTATATGAACATAATTGCTGTGACTTCAAATACAGAGAAAGTTGCTGGAACCATACTGGGATTACTGACAAGAATATTTTCAAAAGAGTTACCTGAAAGAAACTTTACTAGCCAAAGGTGCATATATCATAAATATAGAATTTCTCTCTTCCAGCATATCAGATTATGAATCAGGATGCTAAGAGTAAGAGTAAAATTCCCACACACACGTTTTTAAGCAAATATTCAGGAATTTACTCTATCTTTTGGTGATCCATGTTGATGAACAAATTAAATAAAGCTTTGATTAAACTCAATCACTTGATATATTTTGTTATTTCTTTATATTTATTGTGTGGGGACTCCCTTCACGGACATGATTCATGATTCCACCACAACTTCAGCAGTCATTGAGAAACTATGGCCAAAAATTCATGATCCTACAGTCAGCTTAATGATGACTTAACTTGGCTGGTCCTTTGATAGCAGACATAGTGATTCTTAATTGTATATGTCTTTTTAGCTTCCTAGGACTTATCAGAGAATGTACTCCCTTCAGTGTATTTGTAACCAAAACACCTTGCCAACATATTACAATAAAGCACCAGAATAAAGACTGCTGAAAGAATATCATCATCATCATCACCATCATCTCACATTTGTAGAAAGACATGATTAAAAAAGGTTTTATTTACAAGGTGTAATTTGATACAGCGAATCACTATCCTTATTTTATAGAAGAGGAAATATGGACCTGGAAATTTCTTTTAAGTGACAGAATGGCACAACCAAACTCCAACCTATATCTTCTAATACCAAGTTCAGTATTCTTTCCAAATTATTACAGTGATTTGCATTTTTACAAAATAATTCTCCATCTATTAATGCATGCATTTCCTCTGGATTCTAAGTTAGTTCAACATAGGTCTGTGTCTCAGCTCCAAAACTTAGTGAGTTGTAATTATAGACATGGAACAAGTTATTTAATCTCTGTTTCCTCTACTGTAAAATAGAGATAATAATATTTTGAAAGTCCTCTCCTTAAATGAATGATCTTTTTTTTTAATCGAAACTTTTTATTTCCAAAACATATGCAGGGGTAATATTTCAGCATTGACCCTTACAAAACCTCATGTTCCAATTTCCCCGCTTCCCCGACTCCCTCTGCTAGATGGCTAGTAATCCCAATATATGTTAAATATATATACATACATATATATATACATACATATATATATATATATATATACATACATATATATATATATATATATATATTATATTATATTATAAATTGGATACAGGCATACATGTTTATACAATTATCTTGCTGCACAAGAAAAATCAAATCAAAAAGAAAAAAATGAGAAAAAATAAAATGCAAGCAAACAACAACAAAAAAAGTAAAAAGGCCATGTTGTGATCACACTCAGTTCCCGTAGTCCTCTCTTTAGGTGTAGATAACTCTCATCATCAAAAGATCATTGGAACTGGCCTGAATCATCTCATTGTTGAGAAGAATCATATCTATCAGAATTGATCATCCTATAATCTTGTTGTTGATGTGTACAATGATCTCCTGTTCTGCTCATTTCACTTAGCATTGATTCCTGTAAGTCTCTCCAGGCCTTTCTGAAATCATTCTGCTGATAGTTTCTTATAGAACAATAATATTCTATAACATTCATATACCATAATTTATTCAGCCATTCCCATCTGATGGGCATCCATTCAGTTTCCAGTTTCTTGCCACTACAAAAAGGGCTGCCACAAACATTTTTGCACATGTGGATTCCTTTCCTTCCTTTAAGAGAATGATTATTTTTTTCAACTGAAAGATTATGCTAAATTTTGTATTCCTGGTTGTAATCTTAGATCCTTTGTCCTCTGGAATATCATCTTCCAAGCTTTCCAATTCCTTAAAGTAGAATCTATTAAATCTTATGTAATCCTGACTATGGCTCCATGATATTTAAATATCTCTCTCTCTCTCTCTCTCTCTCTCTCTCTCTCTCTCTCTCTCTCTCTCTCTCTCTCTCTCTCTTTCTCTCTCTCTCTCTTTTTACTATTTCATTTTCCTCTTGACCTGAGAGTCCTAGAATTTGGCTACAAAGTTCCTGGGAGTTTTCATTTTTCATTTTTCAGGAAGTATTGGTGGATTCTTTCAATTTCTATTTTACCTAGATTCTAGGTAAATGGTTCTAGGACATGAGAGGAATTTTCCTTTATAAACATTTGAAGTATGATATCTACTCACTTTTATTTTTGGTCATGGCTTTCAAAAGGCTTTATTATTCTCAAATTATCTCTGTAGTTTTGTTTTCCAGGTCATTATATCCCAATGAGATATCTTACATTTTCTTCTATTTTTTTCATTCTTTTTTATTTTGTTTGACTGGTTCTTGATGTATCACGGAGTCAATGGCTTCCACTTGTTAAATTCTACTTTTTAAGGAATTGCTTTCTTCAACAAATTTTTGTTCTTCCTTTTTCATTTAGCCAATTCTACTTGTTAAATAGCTCTTCAGTAAATGTTTGTATTTCTTTTTTTCCCATTTTTGTGCTTTCTTTATTAAACTATTATTTTTTCATAATCATCTTTCATTGCTCTCATTTCTTCTTCCAATTTTTCTTCTATCTCTCTTATTTGAGTGTTAAAATCTTTTTTGAGTTCTTTTAAGAGTTCTCTTTGAATCTGAGACCAGTTCACAGTTTTCCTTGAAGCTTGCACGTAGGCATTTGGACATTGTTGTTCTCTTCTGAGTTTGCATTTTGATCTTGTCTATCACCACAATAACTATAGTGAGGTTCTTTTGTTGTTGCTATTGTTGTTGTTATTCTTTACCCATTTTCACCCAATTTTGTTACCTTTAAAGTTGACCTCTCCTCCTGGAGTGGAGGGAACACTGTCCCAATATTCTTGTGCCAGGGCCTGTAAGCTCTGGCTGCTTACCTAGTGCTGCACATTTGCTCACCTGGCATTGTGATGGAGCTGCAGAGGCCTAATATTTGGTTTGATTCTGCACTCAGGACTTCAGGCAGCCTGGTCATTCACCTGGTGTTTTGCTGGGAATCTCAGTGTACCTGGTTCTGTGCTGGTGGCCCCTCTCCTAGTGATGCACTGGGGCCTGCAGAGGACCTGGTACTGTGCTGGAGCTCATGGAGGACCTGGTACTGCTCTGAATCATAGGAGCTGGGGTGGGACCCCTAATGTGCTAAATCAAGTCTTGGAGCCTTGGTCACTGACATGAGCTGGAGTGCAGGGCCTCCTACTGCTTTTCTGGGGCATGGCTTGCTGCTGGCTTGTCTGGACACTGATTGTTCTGGATTGTGTTCCCCTTTTACCTGAGTAGGAAAGCCCTTTCCTGCTGACCTTCTAAGTTGTCTTGAGCACCTTTTTTGTTGGTTCTATCATTTCAAAATTAGTTTTGAAAATTTATTTCAAAGTTGCTTGGAAATGAATTTGGGAGAGTTCAAATGGTTTCTGAACTTATGCTGCCATCTTGGCTCCCAGAAATCTTATCTAGTATTTTCAAAGAAACAAATCAAATGTTCATCTGTGTATATACTTGAAAAATATAGTATCTATGTTTCTTAAATTAAGTCTTAAATTCTTGTGATTGCTTATATCTCCAATTTCTAAATGTGCCGTCTTTGCCAAGAATATCAACTAACTTTCCCATCTCTATAGGTCAGACACTAGTTATAGAATTACTAGAAGAAAACACCCCATGGAGCACCACATGCTTCATTAAAAATGACCTGGAGATGGTTAAGGATCTGTACACAAGCTAATTGGTCATGAAGAATAAGGAATTTATAGGCCTGTTAAAGCACATTGCCTTGTTTCTTATTCTTGCTGTTATAAAATCTCTATTTGACTGCAATGTCTGTTTCCCAAAGTCACAGAAGTATATTTTAATTAAACCAAGGGCAGCAAACAATATAGAAATGAATAAGCACTTTAATTACAATTTACCTGTGCATTTGAGTGCATTAGTCTCAAACAGCAACCTTCAGCATATGGAGAGGATACCAAAGTAGCTAACCGCTCTGTTCCTTCCATCATTTACCTTGAGTATATCTGGGAAAGTTCCTACAATTTCACATCCCTATTTTAATGTTATTGAGTAATAACATTCCAGAGTACAAGATAATGCTTTGAAGTAAGTTAGATATTTCAGGAAATTGTAATAATCTTCCTTTCAAGTTTTCTATGATTCTATCTAGAATCAATCTTTTGTGAAATCAGCATACCT
Organism: Sminthopsis crassicaudata; assembly: GCF_048593235.1. Lineage (NCBI taxonomy): Eukaryota > Metazoa > Chordata > Mammalia > Dasyuromorphia > Dasyuridae > Sminthopsis > Sminthopsis crassicaudata. The sequence continues at coordinate 409,115,762 of NC_133617.1, read as the reverse complement.
GTTCACAAATAAGAAGATCAATATTCCTTGACTTTATGCTGAGCACTTTATCAATTGTGCCACCTTGCTGCCTCCCTGATTCTGTTACCATATCTCAATCAATGATCAATTATCCTAAATTCCTTCCTTTTATTTAATGCATTTTGTTTTTAAAAATCCCCTACTAAAATTCAGAAATAACTCCTTCAAGGAAAATATGTCCCTCATTATCAATTTAAGAATAATTGTTTATCATAGCATTTTTTTCCTTATTGAAGCTAGAGGAAAAGATGTGGGTACAGTAGTCAAATATTTTTTTCTTATATTTATTTTTTCAATTGCATGTAAAAATAATTATTAACTTTTTTAAAAATTGAGTTCCAAATTCTCTCCTTTTCTCTCTTCCTTCCCCTCCTCCTTGAGAAGGTAAGTAATTTGATATAGATTGTGTATATTTACATATATATATATATATACACACATATGTATATATGTATACTCATATGTATATATATGTATAGTTATAAAAAACCAATTTCCATGTTTGTCATCTTGCAAAAGAAAACAGAGAAAAAATAAACCAAAAATAAAGTTTGGGGGAAAAAAACTGCTTCAATCTGCATTCAGACCTCATCAGTTCTTTCTCTGGAGGATAGCACTTTACATCAGATGAGTTTGATGGAAAGCTACAAAGTATGGTCCACTGCCCAAAGAGGACAGACTTTGCTACAGGACCAAATTGAGGGACTCATCAAAAACAAACTTGGTCTAGTAAATAATTTTGCCAAGATGCAGCATTTGTACTATCATTCTAAACATGAGGAAATTAGTCTGACCTACATCGCTAGGGCCTAAAAGAAAGCCAAGCAAACTTAATGAGAAACAGGCAATGGCTTAAATCTTCCTCCCTTTCTTTACTTTCCATTCACTTTTTATGGGACTATATTTGTGGAAGGGAAATGCAGCTTATTGAAATAAGTAACTATAGAAAAAGGTGTGACTAGAATAGCAAGAAAATGTCATTTAAAAATGGGATGACTTGATAGCCATTTGTATGTTTTAATCATTAAAGCCATATAGACGCACAGCTATTACTAAAGTTTGTTTGAAGATACTTCACACTAATATTCTGAAGCATTCATGATCCATACCGTATACATGCCATCTCATCCTGTGCAACTCATTTCTATTTTCTCCCATAAATCCATGTTAGATCTTTGATTCCAAGGAATGGGTGCTTTAGGACATCAGCCTCTGTCTTCATTGATGAAAATATCACATGGCTCACACTCTATTCAGGCAGACTCCACTTACACTTCACTTTATTTAGGGATCATCTCTTTTGTCAGCTACCCTGCTATATGGAAAGACTCCACTGTGCATTATCAAATTTAAATTGTCATTGCTACTTCCTTATAACCCCACTGACCACCCCTGTTATATTTCCAAATGAAGCTCTCCCTTTCTAACAACCACTCCCTATATAGTTTGTCTACCCTATTAGAACATAAGTCCTTAGGGCAGAGATAGTTAATTTTTGTAATTGTTTTTCCAATATTCAGCATAATGTTTGGCACAGAGTAATTTCTCTTTCAGTCATTTACGCTTTCCTCTAATGAACTTTTCAGGTATTATTCCTTGCTTTTTTCCCCCTTTTCTTTCTTTCCTTTCTTACTTCCTTTGCTTTCTTCCCTTTTTTCTTTCTTTCTTTTTCTTTTTTTTAATTACAAAGCTACTCAAAGGCCCATTCCTTTGGGCTTCAAGCTTTGACCCAGTTCATTTACATCCAAGGCCATTTACATCATTTATTGGGCAATCTGGGGGCCCCCTGTTGCTGGGAAGGTAATCATATAAATGTTAACCTGGTGGGGACACCTGATCAACTTAGCCCAATGCAACTCAGAGCTCAGGTACTCAAATAGAGCTAGTAGAGAGAGTGTGTACCTCACTATCATATTCACCTTCTCCATTGCTTTTGCTATATGACCATTCCATTTTCTTTTCCTAAGGAATATTTCTGCCCAGTCATCATTGGTGACTTGCCTAGCCCTGAGTTTCTTTACATTATTCTTTGGGTCACCAGTTGTTAAAGATGCAAATGACTTCATAGCAGAAGAAACAGAATGATCTGGACTACAAATCAAAACACAAGGTTTGACAAAAGACATTTGCTGATATGTGTATTTATTTGCATTTCTTCTCTTACTCTTTATCTATTTATTACCCTTAACTCTTCCCCTTAGCCTGAATTCACTTTGATTTTAGGGAATGTTGGACAATTAAATAACTTCCAACTTTTCCAAGATTTTTAATTAGAAGCAAAGTTATAATTTACAAAAGACAATCAAATAACCCTTTAGACAACTTGCCTGAAATACTGGTATTCATCAAAATCACCTATTATTACTATTTTATCAGCTTACCTTACTGTTGTTTTTCAGTCATGGCTGACTCTTAATTGACCTTATTTGCTATTTTCTTGGCAAAAATGCTGGAGTGGTTTGCCGTTTTCTTCTCCAGCTCATTTTACAAATGATGAACTGAAGCAGTTAAGTGACTTATTGGGGGGTCACGCAACTAGTAAATATCTGAGGCCAGATTTGAACATAAGAAGATGCATCTTCCTGATTTGAGACCTGACACTCTATCCACTGCACCACCTAACTGACCCTTACTGTACAGGTTGCTATAGTAATATAAAGTATGTAGGGAGGGGCGATGTTTTTCAACTTAGATTATCAGAAACATGGCATGACAAATATACACACTTAATATATGGCTATTTTTGGTCCAGACAAGTGATTTTACTGGAATCATACATTATTAGTAAGGGAAATCCTTCTACCAATGTAGAGGAATCATTGTCTCTAGACATAAATTACATATATTAGCATGAGCCTGTTCTATGAATAATCATGATGTTTCTTCAGCCTGCAACTCTCTGTCTTTTGTAGCATATGTGTTTTAAGTTAAGGTAGCTAGGACATTATGGATAGAGAACTGATTTCAGAGAAAAGGGCATGAGCCTAAGCCCTGCTCCTGACACATAGTCATGAGACCTTGGGCAATATACTTAACTTCTCAATGTCCTAAGTAATATTCTAGACTAAGTTGCAAAGAGTACCCAACCCCATCAATGGTGAGAGTTCCATAAACAGATGCAATCATAGATCTAGTTCAAAAAAAAGTTTTTTTAAATTTGTCTGTAAATTATTGCTTTGTTTAAGGGACTTCAATAGAAATTTGGTAAAGCCTAAGGACTCTTTCTTAGAATGTGTTTATTTTTTTCCTAGTGGTCAAGAATTTTGGACTTTTTCTTAATTACCTTATTTTTTTATTTATGGAATAAAATAAGAATTTCTATAACATGGCAAAATAAAGAGAATTGCACATGAAACTGCAAATCTATTATGTACAGCCTGTTATTCCTTTTAAATATATAATAGAGTTATCAAGAAACTTACTTTTTCCCCCTTTTTTTTTTCTCTCTCTTCTACTGTAGAGGTGACTACCATTAGACACAAATATGGGTATATGGATATGTGGGTGTGGGTGTGGGTGTAAAATTATTCTATACATACTTTTATTTATCAGTTCTTTCTCTGGATGCAGATAACATTTTTCTTCACATATCCTTTATATTTAATTTAAGTATTTATAACAGTCAAAATGACTTGTTTATTCAAGGAATATTTTTAAATACATAAAGTAGAGCCATAAAAGAAACCAGTTATACTGAAATGCAGCTATCAAACTATTTTTCAGACAAGTTCAAAGAATTCAGGAAAATGACCCTAATTTAAATATATACTGACTTTGTTCATTTAGTAATGCAAAAATATATAATACTAGAATACAGGACATTCTGATGGCATATAACATATTCTGTGAAAATATTATTCCTACTATTCTGTGGAATCAGAACTTACAAATCTAGAACATAAATAAGATAACCATATCTAAGGAATCCACTTGCTGAATAAATTATAAGAGAAAGCTATCCACAGTTAGGTAATTCCCATAGTAAACTTGATGAGAAAGTAACTCAGAAGTCATCAAATGGCTTCTGACAAAAAAGGTGACTAATTTGTGGTTGAAAGGGTAACAGAAGAAATTATTTGTCACAGTTTTTATGATGTGATAAAAGTCAAGAATCATCTTCTAGATCCACAGTTGAAGTTACAACAGCTGCCTCCTTCACTGGCTCCAAAGTGACTCTTAGGCTGAGCCCAAAGTAAGGCTGATTACAGCTAGTAATCTGAAAGTGGAGCAACATGAACAAAACAAGGCCCATCTGCAGCCACCAGAGGCTTGAGTCTGGGAGATTTAACCACTTAATCCATTCAGCAGCTAATCATCAGCATGCAGAAGAAGTTCCATTTTCACAAACCTGGAGTAATCTTTTTTTTTTTTTTTTTAATCCAGAGGGGGATGGATGAAATATGGAATGTGTTAATGAATGGCTAAATGCCCCTGGAACCTGGGACTTCATGGATGTGCCTGATGAAAAGCAACCTAAGCATGATCCTCTCTTTCTTGCTTCTCCCCCCCTCCTTATTTTCCTTTTTTTAAAATTTCTGCTGATTTTAAGTAGGAATGCAAAACATTGGCGAAGCAGAGAACAGCCCATTGGGAAAAAAGCATCCCCAGGCTACTTAGAATGAATGTTTACAAACCAGAACACAACACAGTAGGAACCAAAAGAAACTGGAATAAGAGTCATGTTTGAGATAATGAAATCAGAGAAAATTGGGAATTGACAGCTATAAGAAAATATCTTGGAAATAAGTTTGGGGGGAAGGGTTTGGAGAATGATAAGAAGAGGAAAAAAACAATAGGTATGGCTAGTCTTGGAAAATAAATCCAGGATTCATTCTCAAATGATACCAAACTGGACACTTTGTCCTTGTAGTCTAAAAGCAGTGTTTCTAGCTCCAAGAAAAATTTTAAGCACTGTAGTCCAATAAATCAACCTGCCACCCTTTCTGCTTGTCTAATTAGCTGTCTCAAGGGCTAGAAATGCTATTTGGGGAAGAATAAAAATACAGTGCAAACAAGATTTAAACAATATAGATATGAGTGCTGAATTGTATGAGGGGGAAAATGCTAACTTTCAACCACTCTTCATTTTAAAAACCAAATTGCAATTGTGATGAATAGGACCACAAGAGCAGGTTCTACATCCTCGACTATAAACAAAAAGAAAGAAAAAGTTATCTTTATAGTATAGAGAACAACATTAGATATAATCTCTTTGAAAAGATAATAGTAATAATTATAATAATAATAGTAGTGAACATCTATACAAGTGTTATAGTAAGTGGCACATAGTTAAGATATGCCACTTAATATGCTAAATGCTTTAAAATGATCTTGTTTGAACCTTACAACAATCCTGTCAGGTAAGTGCTATTATTACCATTTTACAAATTAGGAAACTGAGTTACATAGAGGTTAAATGATTTGCCCAGAATCACACAGTTAGTGAGTGTCTCAGGCCAGATTTGAACCTTCAAGGACTTCTGACTCCAGACACAGAAATCTATCCACTAGCTAACTTCTCACCTTTACCTTTCCCCTCACCATCTCACCCAGATGGTCCTACTTTGGCCTGATATTCCACAATCTGAATTTTATTTCCTAGGCCTGACGCTTTTTATCCCTAGTTGAAATATAAATACCTCAGAGAGAAGCAGCACATTATCCTAATCAACTATCAGCTATTTATACCTTAGTACTAATTAGCTTACTCCGCCAAAGCTGTAGGCTCATTGCAGAGCATGGAGGTGATCTTGGGTTTTCAGGGGTTTTGCCAGCAGAGAAGAAGCTCTGTCAGGCATCATTAAGCCAGAAAGACATTGAGTATTGGTCTAACAAAAGAATTCATGTCTTTTCAAGGAAGACGAGCCAGCCCAAGATTAGAAAGGCTCACCACTAGAAAGCTAACCGCCAGGGGATGAATTTCTTCTGCTACAGTAATTCATGAAGACTGTCTAATAAGGCGGAAAGGAGTTGTGATCTGCATCAGTGAAAGGAGTACCCATACCAATGGAGTTATTGATCCTTGAGATACTGAAAGAAATGTGAGGAAGGTTTCAGCTCTTGAGAGGAGAGGAGAGAAGAAGAGAGATAGAGAGAAAGAGAGATGGAGATAGAGACAGAGAGAGAGAGAGAGAGAGAGAGAGAGAGAGAGAGACAGAGAGACAGAGAGAGAGACAGAGACAGAGACAGAGAGACAGAGAGAGACAGAGACAGAGAGACAGAGAGAGAGACAGAGACAGAGAGAGGGAAAGAGACAGAGAGACAGAGAGAGAGACAGAGAAAGAGAGACAGAGACAGAGAGAGACAGAGAGAGAGAGAGGGAAAGAGAGAGAAAAAAAGAGAGAGAGAGAAACAGAGAGAATCAGAGAGAGACAGAGAAAAGGGGGGATGGAGAAAGGAGAAAGAGATAGAGAGAAGGGAAGGAGGGAGGAGGGAGGGAGAGACAAAGACACAGAGAGACAGAAACAGAGACAGAGAGAGAAACAGGCAGAGATAGAGGCAGAGAGACAGCGATAGAGGAAAGAGAGAGGAGAAGAGAAACAAAAAGAGAAAGGGAAGAAAGGAGGGAAAGAGAGAGATAGAGAGACACAGAGAGAGACAGACAAAGAGACAGTGACACAGAGATAGAATGAGGGAAGAGAGAGAAGGAAAGAAACAGGGAGGGAAGGAAAAGGAGACAGATAGACAAACAGACCCAGAGAAGAGAGACAGAAACAGACAGAGAGGAAGGAGAGAGAGAGAGACAAAAGGAGGGAAGAAGAAAGGGAGGAAAGGAGAGAGACAGGCACAGAGAGAGGGAGAGAAACAGGAGGAGGAAGGGAGGAAAGGAAGGAAGAGGGAGGGAAGAAGAAAGAGAGAAAATGAATGTATAAGGGTACTGGAGGCCTGAGAAACAGAGAAAGAGAAACCATTAGAAGTTCATTTGGATCCCACAACTATGCACAGAGCCTGATATATAGCTAAATGCATATTGCTTGATCAACTATAAAGAGAATAGTACAGGGGTAGGAACACTAAAGAGCAATGGAAACATAATCTGGCTACTCCAAAACATTTCTTATGGTGGGCCCTCATCCAATAATTTTGTTTTATTTTTTCATGAAGTCTATTTTTCACATAGAAATAATTTTCTTCCCTATGTAATATTTTCAATTATTAAATTTAAACAATATTTATTTGAATGACTGCCTTCATTACAAGGCCCTTTGCTATACATTGAAGGAGCTATAAAAATAAAGAAGAGTCTCAAGCAAATTATGGTATAGTACGAACAATAAGATTGGAATTCAAACAATTATAATACAAAGTAAAATGTATTAAGAGATAGAAGAGAAAACAGAATTTTGTTCAATTTTTAAATAATAATTTTTTTATTTAAAAGCTAAAAAGAATGTAATGAGAGGAACAAAATCCCATGCAAAATCAGAGGAAGTAGAGTTCCCTTCTGACTTGGGGGGAGAAATAATTATAGAACATTTCTCAGAAGAAGTGGCATTTGATCTGAGCTTTGAAACACTATATAAGATTCCAACAGGGGACAAAAAGCAAGGAAGAGGAGAAAGTGGGCAATGTAGATTATATTCCAAGAACATAAGAAACTATTATCAACAAATAAAAGTGAGAAATCAGGTTGTATCTTCTTTACAAGGGTTTCCAGAGTCCCTCCTATCTAGATCCTCTCTGTATGTGCCTCTGTCTCTGTTTCTGTCTCTCTGTCTGTCTCTCTGTCTTTCTGTTTCTTTATTGGGTGTCTCTGTGTCACTGTCTCTGTCCTGTGTCTCTCTGTGTTTCTTTCTGGGTCTCTGTCTCTCTATCTCTGTCTGTTTCTCTCTGTGTTCTGTCTCCCTTCTATTCCTCTCCTCTTCTCTCTGTCTCTATTAAATTTCTTTATATGTACTTTTTTACTGACTTGCTCTCATATATATATATATATATATATATATATATATATATATATATATATATATATATATATATATATATATATATATATATATATATAATCACCCCCCCAATAGAATACAAGCTTATTGAGGGCAGGAATTGTTTTTGCTTTGTCTTTTTGTTTCAAGAGCTTCCAGCACAGCCTTTTTATATATAACAGATACTTAATAAATGTTTCTTGCATTGACTTTCAATCAAACGACTTTTTGAAAGATTATAAATAACAAAGTTTATAGTTGCATAAGGTATGTGAAGGTGAGTAAAGTACATATAAGACTGGAAAGGAGCCAGGAGGAGCCAGATTCTAGGGGGCCTGATTATTAGGCTTAGACACTCGAATTTTATTTGCTAGGTGATGGAGAATCAATCAAATTTTGTGAGCACTGGAGTGATATGACTAAGGATGTGCATGAGAAAGATTCATCTCAAAGCAGCATGTAAAATGGATTGGAGGGGATGGGGTAGAAAGACTAAAAGAAAGCTGTTTCAATACTCAAATGAAAGGTAATGAAATTCTGAAACAGAATTGTAGCAGTGGGAATGGAAAAGAAATGATATTAACTGAATACAATCAATAAGAATGGTCAACTGATTGAGCATGGGGAATGACAGAGCACCTATATCTGAAGTCAGGAAAGGCTGAGTTCAAATCCTGGCCCATTCACTTACTAGCTTTGTGACCCTGGGCAAATAACTTTGCCTCTGTCAGCCAGCCCTGTTTCCCCATCTGTGTAATATATCTATATCTATAAATATAGATATAGATATTGATTATGTATATACATATAAGATATTACCTATTTCCCAGGTCTATCAAATGAGATATTTATAAAGTACTTTGCCAATGCAAAGCACTATATAAAGCTAGCTATTATAACTATTAGTAGATGGCATTATATTGATTCCATCAAGTCCTGAAAAATTGTGGAGCCTCCTAAATGAGTTTTGTAGTCATTCAAAAGAACTCAGCCAAACTATCTTCACGGGAAAAATCAAATGAATGAAGAAAGTCCGTTTTCCAAGTAAAGAGGCACTTTGATTAACAACCTATAGAATTAATCCATCAATAGATGTCTGCACCTGCACATGTGTGTATGTATTTTTGAGTCTCTGTGAGTATATGTATTTTAGACTCTGCAAATAGGCACTGAGCAAGGCCCAGAGGTTAGATTGCCTTTAGAAATTCTGCATGTTTTATTTGACTCTAAGCTTTTCCCTGAAACAAAGACTCTTCTTTAATAACAATATTCCTCTGATGATATATGACTTCAAGTCATGGAACAATACAGACACCATAGAAATGAAGTTAAGGTTCACACAAAGGACAATGGAGAGGGGCATGGTGAGACATGATCAAGCTGCCACATATTACCCACCAGAAATTAAGCAAACAGTGTAAAGGATGTTGTCAGAGGAATTGATTCATATGTACTGGAATATTTATTAAAATTTGTATTGTCAGGAAAGATTCTGAATGCTAGTAAAAAAAATAAATTTAGAAACAATTTTAAGACTCTAGGTATTAGTATGGCAAATAAGTATTATTGTTGAACAATAGATTGCAGGCATAAAGCATCTTAATGAGAAAAAGAATTACAGAAATTTAAGGAACAGTTGTATACAGATTTTTTCCTACTGGATTTTAAAGAACAAATCTCTGCATAGTGTGCATGTTGTGCTATATATATTATGTCATTACAGATTAAGATGGACCATATATTTGTTACATATTATATTAATTCAGAGAGGTGCCCAGCCTGCCCTTGGTGCCTGAAAGCCAGAGCTAGGGGCAAAAAAAGCATTTTCCCCAACTGAACTATCTTCAGCTCTGCCTCCTGACTCCTCTGCCTGTTCCCAGGAACTTTTCTTCCCCTTCTGATCATTTTCTGTCTCTCCTGTTCTTATCTTCCCTGATTTTTCCCACAAAAGAAACTGGCAGTGATTCAAGTCAATCAATTCAACAGAAACTTACTCAGTACCTAATATATGCCTGACCTTGTACCAGGCTCTAGAAATGCAAAAATAAAAATAAAACAATCCCTACTTTCCTTATCTTCTAATAAGGGAAATAACAGGTAGACAGACAGATTTATATGTGTGTATGTATATATATATGTATATATATACATACACACACATATATACACACACACACATTTATACACAAAGACAGATTGATAAAAATTTTTTAAAAAAACTTTGCTAGACAGATAGATTGCTGGAAAGATGGACAGACTGATAGATTGGTAGAAACATATATATATATATATATATATATTAATAGATAGACTGATAGATATATTGATAGGTAGATAGATGATAGAATGAACATGGGTGGACAGATAAAGACAAAGTAACTGGAAGTGAAGAGGGGTACTAATAACTGGGGAGCATCAGAACTGGCTTCCTGTAGGAGATGACAATTAAATTGAGCTTTTAAAGGAAGTTAAAGAATTCTTAAGGCAGAGGTAAAGAAGGAATGCATTAGGGGCAGCTAGGTGGCGCAGTGGATAGAGCACCAGCCTTGAATTCAGGAGGAGCTGAGTTCAAATCTGATCTCCGACACTTAACACTTCCTAGTGTGTGACCCTGGGTAAGTCACTCAACCCCAGCCTCAAAAAAAAAAAAAAAAAAAAAAGAAGGAATGCATTATCTTAGCATGGAGGCAGGAGATTAAATGCCGTATATGGGGAAAAGAAAGCAAGCCAGATTGGCTAGTTTGTAGAATACATTTTTTAAAATGTACAATGAGTCTAGAAAGATAGATTGAGATCAAAATACACAGGTCTCTACAAGTCAAACAGAGGAGTTTGCATTTTATCCTAGAGACAAGGGAGAGCCTGCTTGAACAGGGAAATGATATATCAGACCTATATTTCAATAACATCAATTTTTCAACTTGTGGAGGCTATATTTTAGAAAGAAGAGACTACAGTCTAGGAGACTAATTAAGAGACTTGCAATAAGTATAATATCTCACATGATAGGTAAAGTGGTTCTGAACTAAGGTGGTATCCCTGGGAGTGAAAAAGGGGAGCTACTGATTTGATATCTATTTTGTAAGAAAAAAATTTACAAGACTTGGAAACTGATTGGTTGTGAGGAATGAATAAGAATAAGGAAGTTAAGAATGATTCCAAGGTTTCAAATTTGAATGGCTGGCAATATGATGGGAAATACATGAGTTTTTAAGTAGGTAGAGATTAGCAGAAAAAAGATGGATTGTGTTTTGGAGTTGTTGAGTTTAAGATACCTATGAGACGGTTGGTTGTAAATATCTAACAAGTAGCTGACAGTGCAGAAAAGGCAGTGTCCTCAAATAACAGTCAGAAAAACGGATTTCTGATCTCTGCACAAATTAGTTTCTTTGTGGTTGCTGCCTTAAACTCAAGGAAGCAAAGCAACATCAACATTAGGTCTACAGATGCTCCTAAGCAACTCACCCAGACAAAGCCTTCTAGCTATCCTGCCTAAACAGGCAAAAGAATATACTAAGACAAAAGGGCACCACACATGAGATCCCTGTACCATTCAACACACTGCCTAACTGCCATGACATGACGGGCTACATGACCCCTTCCCTTCTCTGCCTGCACTAAATGCTTTGTGCCCACAGAATCATAATAAACTGGTCTCAAATATTGGCCACAACTGCATTGTTTTTCTCAACTCACGTCTACTGGATGGGTGCAGCCTTGACAGGATGAAATGTACTAGATATTACTGGATGGTATTGAAAATATACATATATATGTATGTATATACATATATAACATATGTATGTGTATGTGTGTGTATATATGTGTGTGTGTGTGTGTGTTGTGTAAGGAAACAGAGAGAGAGAGAGAGAGAGAGAGAGAGAGAGAGAGAGAGAGAGAGAGAGAGAGAGGAATGAATAAAATACTAAATGTGGAAACAGGAAAATCTAAATCCAAATGTGATCTTAAGTACATACTAACTATATGACCCTGGGCAAGTCACTTACTCTGTTTGCTTCAATTTCTTATTATGGAAAAGAATATAATAATAGCACCTACTTCCCAGGGTTTTAGTGACAAACAAATCAGATAACAATTGTAAAACCTTTAGCACAGTGCTTGGCATACAGAAAGTACTATATAAATATTAGATATTAATATTATAGACATTAGAATACTAATTAATGGTATACTCTTTCAAGATCAGAGCTGAACCTGATTTCTATATTCCTCTCTGGTTCAAGGATGTGTCTTTCCTTTCTGTGCTAACATGTACTTTCTCAAATTCTAGAAGAAGAAAATATCTTTAAGAGAGATTGGAAGGATGGGGAAATAGGAAGGGAAAGTACAGCTGGGAGACTCAAGCAAGAAATTTGGATAGCACAGTTACAATTGATTGTGACATCTCAAATATGATATATGTGAGATACTTTGCAAACTTTAAGGTGCTTTTATAACTGTTAGGTATTATTTTTTATTAATTATTCTTGCTACTATTATTATAAGGAAGAAAAGGGATAAAGTATGTCTAAAGACTAATATGACTTCAGTTCCACAGGGGATTCAGATTTAAATATAGAAAGTATACTTATTTGAAATCAAAAAACCTGGATTTGAATGTTGATTCTGCTACTTCCTATCTGTGTGATCTTGAACCAGTCTCATACCTTCTGTGAGTCTCAGTTCCTCATCTGCAAAAGGCACAGATTAAACCTCTGTGGTCACTTTCTAACTTCTAATTCTCCTCCAGTTCTAAATCTCTTGGATATGTCTATGATCTCTGCTCCTATATGCCTGAGATGAAAGTGAAGGCAAGTAACCAAGAATGAAGATAGAAGTGTGAGGAGGGATTGAGTAAAGAGGGAAGCTTAAGCATAATAGAGACTAAGGCTTGTGAATACTAAATAACTAAAGTTTTTCTGCTATAGAAGGATCAAGAGAGCAGTGATTGATAGGGCTTTTCCTTGGGGTAGATGGGAAAAATCCTGCCACAAGATCACAGATATAGTGACATTAGAAATCATCTACTCCAAACCTCTCTTTTTAAAGATAAGGAGCCAAATGGCTTGCCCAAGATTACAAGGTTAGTAAATATAAAAAGGAACTCTTTTAATTAATTGTAGATCAAATACAAAAGTTCTCTGCTATATTACAGGGCTTGATGAAATCAGCAAAATGCCATCTGAAAATAGGAGAATCTAGAGGTACTTACCACTTATAATAGGGTGTTTTAACCTGAAGTCCATGAATTTGTTGTTGTTTTTTTAACATTTAGGTAACACATTTCAACATGATCAGTTCCCTTGTAATTCTGTATACTATTTCATGCATTTAAAAACATTAGTTATCCCTTCCACATCATAATTTTTCCTATCACAGTTTTGAAATATCACAGGATGGCATAAGAAATTAAATGAGAATTTGGGGGCGGAGTTTTGCAGAAACCCCAGATGACATGAGAAGGCCAACAGATGACAGAAAAGTTTCAAAATTCTGAAGTTTTGTGTGTATGTATATGTGTGTATGTGTATATGTATGTGTATGTGTATATATATATATATGTATATTTGTATGTATGTATGTAATATTGTATAAAATCAACATTCTATCTTTTAATACCATAATAATTAAGACTTTTTCTTTGGTACGAAGGGAGGGTCAAATTTTTATGCAGATTTTCCAGTTCACAAGAGCACCAATATTCCTAAGCCCCATAATGTGGAAGGACTAATCAAAAGTTTTCACCAGACTGAGAAATAGGTCTAGGACACAAAATAGTGTTAAAAATTCCTGGTCTATAGAAAATTCTTCCTCTCTTAGGATTCTGTTAAACATACCCCATGACAATGGCACTTTTTGAGGATATACCCCTGTTTCATGCATTTGATAATAATAAAGAGAAGGTCATTTAACAAGATTATTTGTATCTTTTACAATTCTTGTTTAGAATTATATGTGGGAGGCCTAAGGCTGGAAGAAAACCTTGAAAAATGGCATTTTGTTTCATCACTCAAATGCTTTCTTACAGTTGACAAAAATTAAGCACATTGGGATTTTGTATTCTCTGAATCTTTCAGACAGTTGTAAATTGTAAAGGAATTCCACATGTTTCTTGTACTGTCATCAAAAATACCTTCGATAAGTATGTAGATGGCTGTTAGGAAAATAAGCATATAGTCAAAAGTTCTTTATATTCTCTTGACTGCCTTTTTTTAGTATCAGCAATACAAAGGCATAAACTGTCTTCAACAAACTTCTACTCTACATCATTTAAAGGAGGTTAATTGTGTACATTTAGAAAGGAAAATAATTTTTTGTGAATCAGTATGGACTTTGTGAGGATTGGTTTGTTGCTACTCACTAGCTGACTGAAGTTACTCCAGTCTGATTACTAATTGACCTACTCAGGTATCCGGAAGTTCTTAGTCATCTTGTAGACAAGAAATGCATTTTTCTCTTAATCAATTAAGTAAACTTTGTTTAATACCTTTAAGATTGGACGTAGGGAAGAGTAACCCACTCCAAAGCATCCACTGATTAGTTTCTTCCACTTGGTCCCCATTAATCTGTCCAGTAACAACATTCAGATATAAGGATAGAGACAGCCTGTTCTCAACCTGGGTATGCATCCCACTTCAAATCTAGGCTTCTGTTTCTGCTTGCACATTAGAATGAAGGTAGGGGGAACCATATGCATGCATACTTGCCTACCTGTGAGTTATAATCTACCTGACCTGCAATCTTTGTGTTCCTTCTCATTATCACACATATAGTCTTCTCAAAAGTTTATTTAAAAATGACATATCAAAGTAATACTATTTTATTTTGTGATTATTATTTGTGAGTTATTACCTTAATAGCTCAGGAAAAAATGTTGTAAATCAAATGAACATTTATTAAGTCAAGCACCATGCTAAGTGTTATGTATACAAAGAAAGACAAAAATAATCTCTTCTGTCCAAGAGTTCACAATGTTATAACTGGATATTAGCAAGACATTTGGCAAAATCCATCACTGAGAGTACTTATTTAAAGGTTAGATAAAAGTATAATTAAGAGGGTTCAGAACTGGTTACCCCATAATTTAGGATTAATGGATAGAGATGAGCCAGGAGGGAGGTAGAAGGCTAGGGCTCTATTCTATGCCCTCTTCTTTTCAATATTTTTATAAGTCATTTAGAAAAAGACACAGATAGCATATTATCATGTGTGGATGACATGAAAGTAGAAAAGACAGTGAATATGCAACATGACAGAGTCAAAATCCAAAAAATATTTTAATAAATTAGAATAGAAGGCTGAAACCAACAAATTGATACTTAGCAGGAATAAAATTGTAATCCAACATAAGTCTTAAAAAAAAAAAGGGGGGGGAGATTGAAGAATTATGGCTAGAAAACAGGCCATAAGTTTTAATGAATGCTACAACATCAGTATGAGTCAGTAGTATGCTCTGGTAGTCAGTAGAGTTAATTCAGTATGAGGCTGTATTAATAACAACATAGTGTCCAAAGCATCAGAGGTGAGAGCCTCCCTATGCTCTGCCTTAGTTGATATCAGGAGACTCATATTAAATCCATCTTGAGAAGCCACACTTTAGAAAGAATATTGACAAATCAATACACATTCAGAGACCTGCAACTACGATGTTTAAATGACCTGAAACTGTGCCCTATAATGATTAAAGGAACAGCTTAGGCCAGAATGTTTAGCCCAGGAAAGAATAGACTTGGAAGAAGAAGACCACCAGCTTTGAATAGCTAAAGGATGGCTAAATATAGAGAAAGGACCATTTGTGCATAAAGATAGAAATGCCAATTGAAGGAAAAAAAAAACAGTTGGAAGCACTATGTAAAAGTGAAGTAGAAAGTGTGCTGAATTAGAAAACAGGAGAGAGAGGATTTAAATCTTGTCTCCTGTACTTACCAGCATTGTGACCATAGGAAAACCATCTAATCTCTCTGAGCTTCAGTTTTGTCAACCATAAAATAAGAAAATAAGAAGTCTACCTCACAAGGTTGTCATGAGGATCAACTGAGATCCACTGTCCAATATTATATAAACGTCAGCTTTTAATATCATTTTGCTTATTATTAGATGAGATCAATGTTTTGAACATAGATTAGACCAAAGAGGCAGGACCCCTAAGGTCCCATCTGATTCTGCAATTCTATGTTCTCTCCACTTGAGGACTCATGCTTCTCTCCTGTTAAGGACATCTGCCAGTACCATCTTTCAAATGATAATTCTGAGCACATCAAGTTATTGTAATCAAGTTCCCTGCTCCTATCAGAAAGGAAGCATCCATAATGATGAATGTTGGAGGGGATGTGGGAAAACTGGGACACTGATACATTGTTGGTGGAGTTGTGAAAGAATCCAGCCATTCTGGAGAACAATTTGGAACTATGCCCAAAAAGTTATCAAACTGTGACCCAGCATTGCTGCTATTGGGATTATATCCCAAAGATACTAAAGAGCGGAAAGGGACCTGTATGTGCCAAAATGTTTGTGGCAGCTCTTTTTGTTGTAGCTAGAAACTGGAAGTTGAATGGATGTCCATCAATTGGAGAATGGTTGGGTAAATTATGGTATATGAAGGTTATGGAATATTATTGCTCTGTAAGAAATGACCAGCAGGAGGAATACAGAGAGGCCTGGAGAGACTTAAATCAACTGATGCTGAGTGAAATGAACAGAACCAGAAGATCGCTGTACACTTCAATGCTGTATGAAGAGGTATTCTGATGGAAGTGGATATCTTCAACATAAAGAAGATCCAACTCACTTCCAGTTGATCAATGATGGACAGAAATAACTACACCCAGAGAAGGAACACTGGGAAGTGAATGTAAATTGTTAGCACTACTGTCTATCTACCCAGGTTACTTATACCTTCGGAATCTAATACTTAATGTGCAACAAGAAAATGGGATTTACACACATATATTGTATCTAGGTTATATTGTAACACATGTAAAATGTATGGGATTGCCTGTCATCGGGGGGAGGGAGTAGAGGGAGAGGGGGGGTAATTTGGAAAAAATAATACAAGGGATAATATTATTAGAAAGGAAGCATCCAAGATATCAGAGATGAAGAGGAGGAAATTATATTTTTGTTGTTATCTTTTGTTCTTGAAAAGTACCAATGACATGAGAGTGATGTCTTGATTTGCAAGTGAATTGGATTTAAGTGAGTCAGAGCTGTACCAAGTCCAAGCTTTCATTTTAGAAACTGGGAACACTTCTATATACAGGTAAGGACTTCCTGTTCCTTTTTGAGTATACCTTGGGTAAGGGGCCAACAATGACACCCTAGAAAAATTTCAAGGCCCCACTGGATAGAACAACTTGCCCCTATCAAGCTAGTTCCTTGATGAACATCAATTCCCTAAAAATACCACATTACTTTATTGAAACTTCAGAACCTTGGATCTTTATGTAGCTCTGTTATAGCTTTTGATCCCATTACAAAACACTTTCTGGTTTCTCTGACCTTTCCCCCTTTGGATTTTACCTCCATCTACTCTGTTGCACTATGTTATCTTGGTGCCTGACTCAGAGGTTATATGGATAAATATTTAATAACCAGCTCTCTAAGGGGGAAATGTAGAAATGACACACTTTTAAACTTAATCTGCATTATTCATATTTTCCTCATTACTTAAATCTAAATAATCCACAAAACAATCAATCAAACTCTGATTTCTAGAGTCTACAAATTATTCAAATATTAATTATCAGTGTAGAGCTGGCTCTGGAATATCTCTGTCACTCTTGCTAACTCATGCTTATATTAGGAAATTTGTTCAATCAATAAAAAAATTATTAAGCATTTACCGTGTGCCAGAAAGTGTAATACATGCTGAGGAAACAGAGGCAAAAATGCTCCCTCCCCTTAAGAAGTTTACCTTCTAATCAGTGAGACAATGTATATATGATTGTGGTTGGGTGGGTGTATCTATAGAGAGAGAGAGACATATAAGTTATATGAAGTAGATAGAAAGTAATTAAAAAGGGAAAGCCTCAGCTGGCCTTGTACCTTTATTCTCTCCAGTCTTACCTAACCCTAACCTGGTAAGTTTCCATCAGCCTCTTATAAGATAGTTCTTCCCACTCTGCTCTTCTTCACCCCTAACCTTATCTTACATCCTCCATGGCAGCCAAGAAGCACAAAAAAGCACACCTACCTAACAAGGATGCCCCGTACCACTTCATATCAGACCCATTCCTGGAACCTTTCCTCTCAAAGCCTGTCTATCTTGAGGGTAAATCTTTGTCCTGACTTCCAATTTATGTAACGGAGACTCCTTGAAGGAGGTGTCATAGGTTCTAGCTGCCAGGTTCTGAAACAACATGATATAATAGAATGGGCATTTTATTTGGAATCAAAAGACCTAGCCCAAATCCTCAGTCTGCAAAGAGTATGATGTTGGACAAATCCTATTCTCTCTAATTCTCAGTTTTTTCATTTATTTGTAGTCTGGATCCCATTAATATGGGATTCTCTCCTTATTGGTAGAAATAAAGACCCTGCTCTGCCTAAGGAGTGAGGTAGAGTTAGTGAGAGGCAAGAGTTTCAGTTCTTGGCCACTTCCTTTCTAGGACTCCTCAAAGCCCTACCCACGGTCCTCTGGGAACTGATCAAGCTTCAAGTTTTTTTGGAATGTCCAGTGAACTTCTAGTTTCAAGAGAGAATATGGGGAAAGATATGGAAGAATTTATCATGTCCCTCCCTTCAGCTTGCCCCTCTAGAGACTTCAGGGAATTCCCTTTGGAAAGAGCTTTAGGATACTCTCATTTGAAATTGCATCGAATGAGAGAGCTCCTTCACATCCTTCACCTGATGTAGAATTTCCTTTGTATACTTTCTGATTTCTGTTTTGCTAATGATTTGTATAAATGTTTTTTGGGTTTTTTTTTTGTTTGTTTGTTTGTTTTTTACTACTTTCTGTGTGCATTAATTGTAGAATTTTGGTAATAGAAAAGGGGTCAAGTCTTGAATGTAGAACTTGAGTCCTCCTTCCCTCAAAATGACAAAACAGTCAGAAATTAGATGGAATCATATCCCCTAGATGAATAATTCTTGTCTAGTACTTATCCCACCCTCCTGAGGAGAGCAGAGTGGTAGCTCTGGCACCACCCTCTTGCTCCCCCTATTGTCAGAAAGAAAACTTTTCTTTGGAGCAGGATGAGAGAAGAGGAGGCTAGAGATATCTATTCCAATTTCCTTTCAAGCCACACACCAGAACAGCATCCTCTCCACACATGGCACCTTATTATTCATGTAGGGATGAATTCTGCTTAATATTAAATGACCTTCCCTCTAGCCCCAAATCCCATGATCTGCTCTGGTGTTTCAGAACAGGAATAAGTAAGCCTCCTAATGGTTCATTTGCTTGACTGATAGCTGCTTTCATTATTAGGGTTAGAGTTGTTCTTTGTACAATGATGAATATTATCTGAATCTGCTCTCTGGCAATTAGGTGGTGTATCACATAGATCACCCAACCTAGAGTCAGGAAGACAAATTCAAATTCAGCCTCAGACACTTAAAAGCTGTGTAACTCTGGGTGAATTATACAACCCCATTTGCCTCAGTTTTCTCATCAGTAAAATGGGAATAATAGCACCTACCTCTCAGAATTATTGTGAGGATCAAATGAGATAATAATTGTTAAGTGTTTTGCACATAGTAGGCACTATATAAATGTTAGCATTATCATTATTACATGAAATTAAGAAATTATTAGGGTTTGCCATAACATATGCATGAAGGAAAATAATAGGAGCAATGAAAAAATGATAGTATAAGATCTTCATATTCAGTATTTTCCAGGGCATAATTTCTCTTTAGAGTGAATTAAGCCTAAATCACTGTAGTACACAGTGAGAAAAGTAATTGATATGAGAGCAGGTCTAGAGTTGAAATCTAATTCTGTCTTTTAGTATCTATGTAATACTTCTCTTCATATTAATAATAGCTAATATTTTATAACAATTTAAGTTTTGAAAAATTCTTTACAAATATTATGTCATAATTTTCAGATGATGATATTGAAACTATTTCCACTCATATGAAAGAATGTTCCAAATCACTACTGATCAGAGAAATGCAAATTAAGACAACTCTGAGATACCACTACACACCTGTCAGATTGGCTAAGATGACAGGAAAAAATAATGATGAATGTTGGAGGGGCTGTGGGAAAACTGGGACACTGATGCATTGTTGGTGGAGTTGTGAAAGAATCCAGCCATTCTGGAGAGCAATCTGGAATTATGCCCCAAAAGTTATCAAACTGTGCATACCCTTTGATCCAGCATTGCTGCTATTGGGCTTATATCCCAAGGAAGTATTAAAGAAGGGAAAGGCACCTGTATGTGCCAAAATGTTTGTGGCAGCCCTTTTTGTAGTGGCTAGAAACTGGAAAATGAACAGATGTCCATCAATTGGAGAATGGTTGGGTAAATTATGGTATATGAATGTTATGGAATATTATTGCTCTGTAAGAAATGACCAGCAGGAGGAATACAGAGAGGCTTGGAGAGACTTATATCAACTGATGCTGAGTGAAATGAGCAGAACCAGGAGATCATTATACACTTCAACAATGATACTGCATGAAGATATATTCTAATTGAAGCGGATATCTTCAACATAAAGAAGATCTAATTCACTTTCAGTTGATCAATGTTGGACAGAAATAGCTACACCCAGAGAAGGAACACTGGGAACTGAATGTAAACTGTTTGGATAGTCTTTCTATCCAGGTTAGTTATAACTTCTGAATCCAATTCTTACCATGTAATAAGAAATTTGGCTTTTCATACATATGTTGCATCTAGATTATACTTTAACACATTTAATATGTATGGGATTGCCTGTCATCTAGGGGAGGGAGTAGAGGGTGGGAGGGGAAAATTTGGAAAAATTAATACAAGGGATAATGTTGTAAAAAAAAATTACTCATTCATATGTACTGTCAAAAAATTATAATTATAAAATTAATTTTAAAAATAAACAGTACAATTTTTTAAAAACATTTTTTAAAAAATAAATATTATGTCACTTTATCAGTTTTTTCACAAGGAAAGGAGGATTATATACCAGATCAGCACTTCTCCAACTTTTGGGTTCAGGCCCCTTCATATTCTTAAAAATTACTGAGGACCCCACTCAAGGAGCTTTATTTTATAGAGATTAATATATTGATATTTAGTTACCAATTGACAATTAAAACATCTTAATATTATTATGAAAATAGTTTTGATTTCATGGATCCCTTGAAAGAGTCTTGAAAACCCTCGAGAGTCCCAAGCCACACTTTGGGAAGTACTGGACTAGAGCATCTTTCTCTTCATACCCTGCATCTATGATCCTCTAACGGATATAAATGGGCATTCTTGTCAGTGAATTTTTGTGACCCACGGGACACCTATATTTTCATTGCTCTGTAGTGTCCCAAACACTATCCTGTTTATGACCCTTACTTTGCAAACAGTTGTATCTTTAATAGACTCAGCTATCTCCTTCTGATGATTTTTTGATTATCAACATTTCTACCAACTGCTAATTGCTGCCATTTCTTTCCCAAACCAATAAATATAATCTTTACAAATAATCCCTTAATTTTTCCTTGCTTCCCGAAGATGTTTGAAAGCATCACTTTCCCTCCACAAAACCAAACTTGGTTCCACCCCCCCACACCCCTTTCAAACATTAAAAAAGTCCCAACAAGAACACTGTGTGCCCTCAAGCAGTGATACCAGCAGTCTGCCTACTGAGCTGGGTATTAAAGGTTTTTCCTTAATTTTCTTAGCTTTTTTTCTTAACATTCACACAAAATTTACCCGATGGTTGAATTTTTCCACATAATATCTTTATACATTATCCTTTTTGTTCTTTGACTGAAATTCATCTGTTTTTATTCGCAGGCTCTTGCGCTTAGTTATTTTATTATGACTTTTTTATACCCATTTCCATTCCATACCTCATCTTTTCCTTCTTTTACCCTGAGGGCCCCTGCCAATATGACTTTAGGTGAGGCAAATGAAAATGTTAGCCTTTGCCCTCATCCTTCATGTTTCCTCTACTGAAATTAAAACATAAAAACAATAGATGGATTTTAATATTAAATTCTCTACCCTTCAACTGTCTGTAACGTCCTTGAGTCTGTCAGTCAACATTTATTGAATGTCCATCAGAGGCAAAGCAATGTACATGGCATTGTAGATGATTACAAGGAAAGGAAAGAATACTTTCAACTTTTCTTTTCCCAATTTTGCTCTGTTCTCTGTCCTCCAGTATTATACGCTTTACTATATCATCTCTGCATCTAAAATCCTCTCCTTTTTCCCATCTGCCTCCTGTATTCTCTGGTTTTCTTCAAATCTCAGCTAAAATCTCACCTTCTGTAAAATGCTTTTTTCAACATCCCTTGTTGCTATTTGTCCCCTTCCCTTTGAAATGTACCCCAAATGATTCTGTCATGTTTATACAGAGTTATTTGGATATTATCTCCCTATTAAACTATGTGATCCTTAAGAGGATGGACTATTTTTTTGTACTTTACAGAATTTTATTTTTTTTTCCAGTTACATGTAAAGATAGTTTTCAACTTTCATTTTTGATTTACAATTTTTTTCTTTCTTTCTTTCTGTCTTCTTCCCCAAGAAAGCAAGCAATTCAGTATAGACTATACATATATAATCATATTAAATATATTTCCACATTGGTCATGTAAACAAAGAATCAGAGTAAAAGGGAAAATCCATGAGAAAGAAAAAACAAAAAGTAAAAATAATATGCTTTGATCTGCACTCAGACTCCATAGTTTTCTCTCTGAATGTGGATGGCATTTTCTATCAAGAGTCCCTTGGAATCTATCTTGAATCATTGCATTGTTGAGAAGAGCTGTTTATCATGGTGGATCATGCCATGAAGTTACTGTTATTTCACTCAGCATCAATTTATGCAAGTCTTTCTAGGTTCTTCTGAAATCTGCCTGCTCATCATTTCTTATAGCATAATAATATTCCATTACATTTATAAACCACAACTTGCTCAGCCATTCCCTAATTGATGGACTCCCCTCAATTTCCAATTATTTGCCACCACAAAAAAAGGCTGATATGAGTATTTTTGTACATGTGGATCCTTTCCCCTTTTTAATGATCTCTTTGGGATACAGATGTAGT
The DNA here is from genome assembly GCF_048593235.1 of Sminthopsis crassicaudata. NCBI lineage: Eukaryota > Metazoa > Chordata > Mammalia > Dasyuromorphia > Dasyuridae > Sminthopsis > Sminthopsis crassicaudata. Next base: position 409,092,616 of record NC_133617.1, on the reverse strand, counting down.
TGTCACATTGCTGTATCATGGGGTGTGTATAGTTTTATAACCCTTTAGGCATAATTCCAAATTGGATAAGTTCACAACTCCACCAACAATGCATTAGAGTTTCAATTTTCCCACATCTTCTTTATTATTTTCCTTTTCTGTCATTTTAACCAATCTGATATGTGTGAGATGGTACCTCAGGTTTATTTTGCATTTCTCTGATTAACAGTGATTTAGAGAACTTTTTTTTTTTCATATGACTATAGATAGCTTTAATTTCCTCATTTGAAAATTTTCTGTTCATATCTTGTGACCCTTTATCAATTGAATAATAAGTTATATTCATATAAATTTAATTCAGTTCTTTATATATTTGAGAAATGAGGCCTTTATCAGAAACACTAATTATAAAAACTATTTCTTAGCTTTCTGCTTTCCTTCGAATTTTGGTTGCATTGAAGCTTTTTGTGCAAAACCCTTTTTAATCCAATATAATCAAAATTATCCATTTTGTATTTCATAATGTTTTCTACTTCTTATTTGGTCATATATTCTTCAAGGAGGGACTGGTTTTGCTTTTTTTTTTCCCCCCTAAATCTCTAGTACCTAAGCACAGTATCTGGCACATTTGTTGTTCAGTGATTTCAGTCATGTCTTACTCTTCATTTGGGATTTTCTTGCAAAGATCCTGGAGTAGTTTGCCATTTCCTTCTCCAGCTCAGTTTGCAGATAAGGAAACTGAGGCAAAGTTAAGAGACTTGCTCAATGTCACACAACTAGTAAGAGGCCAGATTTGATTCCTGGTTCCAAGCCCAGCACTCTATCCAGTGGGCTACCTACTTCAAGGCTACTTCAAGGCTGAGGACTTTTCAAATCCAGGACATATTCTGCCCAACTATTGTTCTGTAAAAACACATGGAACAATGAAATATGGTGTACTCAAGGGAACACCAGACAGGACATCAAAAGATTCAGAATACAGTTATCCCTTCCATATCACAGGGGGATAGTGTCTTCATGATCTGGAAAATCTGCATAAAATTTTTTGGCCCTTTCTTTGTACCAGAGAATTCTGAATTTTTTTCTTTTTCTTTTATAGTATATTTACAGTGCCTTATTGCAAAATTTAGGTTAAATAATTGGTCATAGGTTCTATGTCATCTGCTAGCATTTACATGCTTACATTTACATTTTATCCCCAAAAAGTCCCATTTAATTTCTTATGCCAACTCATGATATATTGAAACCATGATGAGAAAAGTCACAGTGGAGAAGGGATAATTATAGTGTAAATCTTGGCTCTACCATTAGTTAGAGTCACTTCATCTTGGTAAATCTCAGGTTTTTTATCCTCAAAATGAGGAAAAGGTCTGAAAGATCTTTATGATCTCTTCTAGTTCTTACATTCTATGGGAAAGGCTGGGGCAAGTGTGAAGAATAGTAAGCGATCCACTGCTTGGAACTCAGTGCTCAAAGGGGATGGAATTCTTGTCATTTTGTGCCGAGTCCCAAAAAACCACACTGGAAGACTTTAAGCTATATACGGATATGATCAGGTCAGTACTGAGCAATAGAGAGGTTACTTTGGCAGCTGATGGTTAGAAAAGGGAATAGTTAAGACACTTCTGAAATAATTCAGATAAAAAGGAAGGACAACAGTGCTTTCCTGCACGCATTATTGCTAAGTAATGTCTGGTATTAGTCTAGCCAGTCACTGAGCTGGACTCTGATAGGTGAGAGTTCATCTGACCTTTCCTAGATCCGAACTTCAACTCTAGAAAAATAGTCCCAGTGATGGGAATGTGCAACAATTATTAGACAACTCTTCAACAAGCCAAATGATAAACCCAGAATTAAAGACTATATCCCTTTATCCCTTTACTCTCAATCTAATGTGTTCTTCCCACTAGATTAGGGTTGGATACAGATGAGTGTTAAAGACATTCTCTAATTAGCATAAAATTTAGTCCCCTGAGTTTATCATGCACCTTAACATATTCAAATGAGCAAGCCAATATTGCTAGAGCCACACAATTAGATTAAGGTATAGCAAACCACCCTGTCTAAAGTGTTATTATTCTAGTCTTATTCCTTGGCCTTTTTCAAAATAAAAACAAATATAGTTTGTTTCTTCTTTTTTATCTTTCTTAATAGAATGCCCCCCCTTTTTTTGTTCCAAGATGCTTACAAACATGCAATCTTCCCCCTCCCAATTCAAGTGGAAAGTTGCTTTGAAAAAAAATGGGTTTTCCGACTCCTGTGGGGTAAGGCCTTTTGATGTTCAAGGGTATACTGATTTCTGGCACTTATGACTTATTGAAAGCAATTGCCAATTGTACTGGAATTTCTCATGCTTGTTCTCAGCTCAGAATCCAGCTGGACGTTTCAGGGTTGTCAGAGCATGAACTGTGGGGGAGGGGAGAATGTTTATCACCTGCTCAGCCATTTTTCAAAAGTTTTTTTTTTTTTTTTTTTTTTTTTTTTTGTGATTGGCTTACTCAAAAAGGGCTTTGTTCTTAACCTTCAAACTTGTTATGATCTAAATGAGAAAAGGAAGTTGACATGAAAGGGATTGTTAACTTTTGTTCCATAGGAGCAGTACAGGGGTAAAGAAGGCTCAAGAGAGGAAAAATTTTGTCAAAATAGAAGTAACCCAAATAGTGAAGTGTGTTTTTTTCTTAATATCACAAGGGAAACATGACACAACACATAAGAAGCATAAATAGAAGCAAAATTCTAAACTCAGAGATCTCTGACAGCCATAGTTTCCAACCCAGGGTGCACTTTCTTGATTATGCAAAATTTTGCTTTGCAATAAGAAAAAAAAGAGTTGGCTGTAATTTCCAACACACCATATTGTGATGCTGTTATTTAGAGAGCTAAACATATGTATATATATTTTTTTCAAACAAAGATGTTGTTTCTTTAACTGTAAGCCCACAGCAGTTGTATTTGTTACAAATATTGGGAATGATCCAGGAGGAAAAGAAATTTGCTTCCTGGACACAGGAAATAAAATCATAAAATGTCAATGCTGGAAAAGACATGAAAGTTCTCTAGACCAAATATCTGAAAAGATTTTCCCTCTCTAACATACAAACTATATAAAAGGTTATACAGTGGAAAGAGTAATGGTTTTTTGAGACAAATGAGGGAATTGGATTAGATGAACTGTAGGATCCCTTTCTTCTCAAAATCTAGGATTTTTTAAAAAATTTTATCCAAATCTACTTAAAGGCCCTCCATTACTTAGAGGAGCAGAATGGCTGAAGGGAATGTTGAACTCAGTCAGGAAGACCCAAGTTCAAATCTTGACTTATTTAAAAGTTGTGAACCTGAACAAATCAATTAACTTGTAAGTCTCAGTTTCCTTAACTATAAAATGGGGATAACAATGCATAGGAAAAGGACAGAATTAGATTAGAGAGAGCCTGAAATGGAAGGCCTCCAATACCATTGTGGTCTGTGATATTTTGTGTAAGTTACTAACTTGAATTACTTATCAGAATAAATAGTTCTGGTGCTAAAAAAAAAAAAAAAAAAAAAAAAAAAAAAGTATACCTATAGGATTATTGTGAGACTTGATGAGATAATGTATATAAAGGAGTTTAACAATACTAAAGCACTCTGTAATTGTCAACTATTAATATTCTGTCCATTAACTATTGAACACTTATTTCCCCTCAACATTAGATTCCCTTGCTCAACTGAACTTAATTGGTCTATGTATTTATCAATGTAAGGCAGCTGAGTGGCAAAGTGGACAGCATGCCAGGCCTAGAGTCGGGAAGACTCAGCTTTCAGCATTCAATGAATGAGCATTTGTTAAGTGCCTCCTATGTACTAGGGCATTATGCCAAGCTCCAGGGAAACAAATGCAAGACACAGTCTCTATCTTCCATTCTGAACATATGTAGGGAGGAGGGTTGGGAAGGGGTGGCCAGCAAAAGATGTTTTCCTCAGGAAAAATCACAATGATGGTGAGTGAAACAATTGGGAGAAAGGTTTTCACACTCACTAAATCTCCAAACAACAAATTTTTTGTTGTAGTTATTATTAGGAAGTAAGAACTTAAAGAAGAATAAGAGAAATAGAAAAAATGGGGAGTTAAGAAGACAAAAAAAAAAAAAAAAAAAAAAACACTCAAAAAAATTTTTGGCTTAGTTGGAATCCCTTCTTCTCTTATAAATCCTCTACTGAAGTAGGGAAAAGCTAAGTGATTTGCTTAAATAAGAAATCATAAAAATCTCCTGTTTGTTTCCCTTCTAAATTCATTATGATTGGGCCCTTATTACATCATGACAGTATTTTTTATTAGTTTCTGATTGTTTTTTTTTTTTTTTTTTTTTTTTTATCAAGTGGTCCCAGTGGCTATTCTAAATATTCTCTCTCTTCAAGCCTCCCAGCAGCAACTCTACATCACCTCATCATGACCAGATGATTTCCTTTTATGCTTTTGATTAAAAAAAAAAAAAATTAGATTAGATTCCACAAAGCATTTATTAAGCACTTACCATGTACCAGGCTCTATACTAAGAACTAGAAATATAAATACATATAAAAGCCTTGTATTAAAGCGCTTACAATCTAATGAGGGAACACAACACATTAAAGAGAGAAGAAATTATTTGGAGGTGTGGGGACATAGAAAAGTACTCCAGCAAGTTAAAGGCTGAACTAGGTTAAGAAATAAGCTTGACTATTTCCTCAAAAGGAGTTTGAAAAAGGAATTCTCCAGTTGGAACAAGGAGCTACAGGAATAGAGGTATTTTTGAGCTCAAAAATGTCACCTGAGGCAGAGATAGAAAAATTATAATTCAGGTTAAAAGAAGTCATCCATCCATGAGCTCCCTTATCAGCCCCACTCTATTCCTCAAAACCACTCTACATTTAAATCTAATTTAATCCAAATTCTTCTCTCTCTTTGGGCTTTAGTTTCCTCATCTGTACATTGAGGGGGCAGACAAAATGATGCTAAGATCCATTCAGCTCTAAATCTGTGACTTTATGGTCCTTTGATGCTTCCTCTGAGCAAGATCCCAATCCATCTTCCCAAAAGCAGCTCACCTTGATCATAATCATTCACCTTTCATCTTCAGTCTCTACCTTGCCTTTGTTGCTGCCTATGAAATGCTCATGTTTTCCCCATCCTTCAGTACTTAAAAATCTTTCGCTAGACCCTTCCATTCTTTCAAACTATTGTCCTAAAACTCTCCTCCTTTCCAACCTCTAGAAAGCTGTCTATTGATAATAGCTAGCATCATATAGTGCTTTAAAGTTTTCAAAAAACTTTACAAGATCTCATTTTTCCTCACAATAACCCTGTAAATAAGTATTATTATTTTCATTTATAGAAATGAAAGTGAAAGCAGTTTATATGGTTTACCTAGTGTCACAATCTAGTAAATATCTCAGGCTGGATTTGAATTCATTTTCTCCAGATTCCAGGCCCAATTATCCATTCATTATACCAACTAGCTGCTCCTATCTAACCATTGATTTCACTTCCTCATTACTCATTCACTTCTCAACTCCTTGAACTTATGAAACACTGCACTAAAAGGTTACCATTGATTTCTCTCTCTCTTTTTTTTAAATTAATTTATTTCTTTACAAAGCATATGCATGGGTAATTTTTTCCAACATTGACCCTTGCGAAACATTTTGTTCCAAATTTTCCCCTCTTTCTTCCCATCTCCTCCCCAGCTGGCAAGTAGTCCAATACATGCTAAATATGCTGAAATACATGTTAAATCCAATATATGTATACATATTTGTACAGTTATCTTGCTTCACAAGAAAAATAAGATCAAGAAGGAAGGAAAAGAAAAACTGAGAAAGAAAATAAAATGGAAGCAAATAACAATAGAGAAAGTGAGAATGCTATGTTGTGTTCCACACTTTGTTCCCACAGTTCTCTCTCTGGGTGTAAATGGCTCTCTTCATCACTGAACAAGTGGAACTGGTTTGAATCCTCTCATTGTTGAAGAGAACCACATTCTTCAGAATTGATCGTCCTATAGTCTTGTTGCCATGTATACCGTTGATCTCTTAACTACTCTCAGTTTAATCAGCCCCCCATCTTTTTTATTATCTCTGCAATGTTGTCACTGTTGCCCACTCTCCTTTCCTTGCCATTCTTTCCTCAATTAGTCTAACCTTACTCTCAATTAATCATCATTCTATGATTATTTCTATAATTTTCTTCCTACAATTTTTATGAGGGACTTTCCAAGAACTCCTTCTCAGGTTTCCTTGCTGAAATATTATACATCTATTGCCCTCTAAATGTGCTCTGTCCCAAGAATTGTCTTTTTTCTTTAAACTCCATTATTCATGATTGCCTCTATTTTCACACGTTAAATGATCATCTTTGTACATATTACCCCTAATTCAATATACCTAGACCTAATCTTTCTCTGGAACTCCAATCATACATCTCTAACTCAAGGCCTTTTCTCTCTAGATGTTACATCGTTATCCCAAACTAAATATTATCTTCCTAACTTCTCTATCCTCTTTCTTAACCTTCAGGATAAAATACAAACTCCTTTATTCAAGGCCTCTCACAATATGATTCCTACCTCCTTTTTAAATCTTACCACATTTCAATCCTCATCACAAATTCTAAGATAGGTAAGATAGCATCCTGACTGTTTGCTAGACTTTTTATCTCAAGGATGCACTCAAGTCATTCCCCATGCACTCCTCCAATATTTCTGCCTTTCAGAATCCTTCCTTTCTTTTCCTTCCAAACTCAACTCCAATATTTTCTTCTCCATGAACCCTTCTCTGATCTTTTCCTCTACAGTTTCTATCATTTTTTCCCATGAAGTTTTCTCTTCCTCTTTCTCCATTCACTTAATAATCAATGAGATGGGTTATAGTTTTATAAATCAAGTTTTATAAAAATGTAAAATATAACATACATATGAAAGTAATAAGGAACCCAAACTCCCAAATGCAAGCGGCTTTGTCTAACAGCCAAAGAGAGTCAAAAGGAAAAAAAAAAAAAAAAAAAAAAAAAAAGAAAAAGAAAAAAAAGATTGGCTAGCAAAAGAAAAAGAAAAATGAAAAAGAAAAAATAATTTCTTCCTGGAAGGAAAAAAAGAAGGTAAAGAAAATTATTGTTAAGGGCACTGTTCTATTATTTCCTGACAATGATTTTGTTGATAAGACAAACTAGAGTATTGAGTATAAATATATGTGTATGTATGTGTATATGTATATAGTGTGTAACAATGTATATATGCAACAAATATAGATCACATGTATACATCTTTGTATGTGTGTACATTGTCTCCTTTGAGAAATTGTAAGTCCCTGGAGGACAGCAACTATGTCACTTACTTTCATATTCTCAGCACAACACCTAGCATATAATAGACTCATACAAATTATCAGTTAACAGGCAGATAGATCATAAAATTAAGCCCTGGAACAGTGTCTATTTGATCTCTTACCTACAAGATAATTGTGCCTCCTTTGCTGCTTACTAGTAAATTTTGCTACACTCAGCCACTTTTCTACCCAGCACTTGCCTATCTATATAAATTATGAATTTCTTTCTCTTTTTTATATAAGTCACTATAGTTCCTACAATCACTGGCAACCTTGGGGAGTCAGAGATTGTGGCTGACTCTACAAGTAGCTAAAGGATGGTACAGGCCTCCATCAGAACACCAGGGAGGCTTTTAATATAGTGTTCCAAGACTGGTTATTTTCTACATCAAGAGTCTTGTCCAGTAACTGATGGAGAAAGTTTGTAGACTCCTACAAACTGTATTATTCATATTATCAGGCTAGTAACTTACTACCTGGGATTATACATTCACTTACACATCCACTCTGTATATATCCCATTAGTTTTCATTACAATGGGTTCAAATAGATGCCAAACTATATTCTCATGTTCTTGCTACTTATGGATAGGCAGAAAGAATACTCTAGTCAAGACATCCTTTACTCTTGGAAGCAAGAAAGCAACATTCAAGATTAGTGGAGAGAGGAGAGAATATGGAAATTTGTGTTCAATGTGTATTCCCTGTAACTGAGAGAGCCCTTGAGAAAGCCCTTCCACCAATGGCATCCCGTCAAACTGTATAGTGTATAGATAGACATTCTTCAGAAAAAGATTTTATATATATATATAGATATAGATATATATAGATATATATAGATATAGATATAGATACATATAGATATATCTATTTCTATATCTATATAGATATATCTATATATATATATTCTAAGAGAGGCAGCAACATGCAAACAACTGCATATACAAAATGTATGAAGTGGGGAAAGGAAGAGAGGGGGAAAGCTAGTGACAGGAAAGACTTCCTGAAGAAGGTGGGATTTGAGGTAAGAGTCATCTACCCTGGCAATCTGATGGGCATAATTTAGTCAAAAGGGATATAGTATAGTCTGCTCAGTACTAGGAAGACAGAAGACATCGTTAGCCATACCCAGAAGTTTGAACCAAACAAATAGCTCCTCAACCCTTTCTGCATTTTGACTTCTGATTAAAGTTGATTCCCAATGATTTGAATCTCCACCCTGGCAACTAGCATTCTTACTCATCTCAGCCCTGTGATTTTGGCACTTAGTCATCCCTTTGGTACCAAGTTGGCCTAGTTTTTTTGCTTTACAAGTGTTTACTTTGCAATTCAGACAAAAATGTCATGTGAAACAAAATGTCCATATACTTGGGATAGGGCAGTAAGCACTACTAATATCACCCTAAGGAAAAATGTGTTGTCTTTCTCACTAACTACAGACAATAGAGAAGGCAGAAGAATGAGAAAAACAACCAGGGGAGGAAGGAAAGAATGGGAAAAGAAAACAGAGCCTATAGCAATTTGCTTATAGAACCTACATGTCCCATTAAGTTTCTAAACTTAGCATTGATAGTAAGGAAAAATATATTCAGTCTATGTGAGATAAGCACTAGTCCTTTTGACTTCCAGGTGTATGAAAAAGAGTGGAGGATGGGTGAAAAAGAAGTAGAAAACTTACATATCTGTCCAGAGGATTGATTGTGGAGAAAAATCCCATTTTTCACAAATTATGGGCTTCTTTTTTTTTTCTTTTCTTTTCTTTCTTTTTTTTTTTTTTACTGCTGGTAATGCACAGAAGATTAAAGTGAAGTCTATATTTCACAAATGGGAGGACCAAATGATTTAAAACCTCTGTTATAATGACCTACTTTGGAGTGAAGAATCAATTTCTTTTACAGCTAGAATCTGTTAATATAGGGAAAAGGGAAGGAGAAAGGAAGTACAGGAACTGAGCATAAAAGATGAAGAGGGAAGGACAGGGGGAAAAATTATGAAAGAGAATGCCAGGGAAATTTTTATGCCTTTATTTTTTCCTGACTAGCAATAGAAATGGTGACTATGGAAAAAAAAGACAAAACCAAAAAACTTTAAGAAAAAATTTCTGGCATATTGTCAATACTCTTTCTTAAACTGTATTGTTTTGCTTTTCATTAAATCAAATTATATGAAAAAAAATTTCCTAGCAAAGTGAAGGCTGCTTAGCTACACAGATGTGATGACATCTGGAATGCAGTAACTTGTTCTTTGAGTCTATTGTTAAGCCTACGAGACTTTGCTCTTTGTACAAAATTGTTCAAAATCAACAAGAGACTGGCAAATAAAAAGAAGTATTGGAATCTTCAAGCCCCCTCCCACCTTCTCAGAGACTTTGCTCCATACTAAAGCACTGCACTTTGGTTCAAATGCTGGCCAAATCACTTCTTTTTCCCTTTTATTTTTCTCAGCTTTGGGGGTGGGGGAAGGCTGGGAGAGGGAAAAGGAGGAGAGAAGAATTAGCAGCTAGGTGTCATAGATAGTACCCATCATATTAATATTAAGATATTATTATCTTTACTGACTTATAGAATCAATAAAACATGAGTTCAAATGCTGTCTCAGACACTTAGTAACTATGGTCCTGACTGAGGCATTTAAACTCTCTGACTCTGTTTTCTTATCTGTAAACTCAAATGTAAAAATAACTTATAAAGTCCCTACTAGCTCTAAATCTAGCATATTATCATCTCCAAAGTTCCTTTTACTTCTAAATCCAATGATTTTATAATTCTATAATCATCCACACTTCCTGTCATCTCTCTGTGTCACTGTCTCTGTTTCTCAATCACTGTCTATGTTTCTGTGTGTGTGTATATGTGTGTGTGTGTGTCTGTCTGTCTGTCTCACTGTCTCTTTATCTTTGCCTCTGTCTCATCATCTCTCCCTTTGTGTGTGTGTGTGTGTGTGTGTGTGTGTGTGCCTCTCTGTCTCTATGTCTCACCATCTCTCCCTCTATATGTCTCTGTCACTCTGCATACCTCTCTGTCTTTCTCTCTCACTGTCTCTGTCTCTGTCTTATCATCTCTCCCTCTGTATGTCTCTGTCTGTGTCACTCTGCATAACTCTCTGTCTTTCTCTGTCTCACTGTCTCTGTCTCTGTCTCATCATCTCTCCCTTTGTGTGTCTCTGTCTTTCTCTGTCTGTCTCACTGTCTCTGTCTTTGTCTCTGTCTCACCATCTCTTCTTCTGTATGTCTCTGTCTGTCACTCTGTGTGCCTCTCTGTCTCTGTTTCTGTCTCTGTCTCACCATCTCTCCCTCTGTATGTCTCTGTCTGTGTGTATGTGTATGTGTTTATCACTTTTTCTCTCTTAATTGTGCATATGTATATTGTAGGTAGTATGTGTTGTTTTGTCCATGTAGATTAAATATGTTTACATGGTTCTGCCTAGATGTGGCTTGTAGGGAAACATGAATGAGTAAAAATATCAAGAGTCTCCTCCACCTACCCTTCTTCAAAGGAGAAATTCCTGACACAACGGCACTACTGACCACTCTGCTCTTCTCAGGAAGAGGTCCTTGGCTGGGATTATACCTATATTCCCATTTAAATGTTGTTAGTCTGGAGGAAAAAATTTAGTTTCAAGTTGAATTCCTGATCACCATCCTTTAAGAGGTAAAGGAATGCCCCAAGCTATATAGCCAAGACTTGGGTTCCTTCCCATCCAATGTCAGTTGCAAAATGAATACATGTAACAAATAGCAAATAAAGCCATTTATCCAAGTTGATAGCAAAAGACAAATCAGAGAAGATAGACATGTGAGAACATACCAAGCAATACAAAATAAATGAGCTCTCCTACCAGGAGAAGAAAAAAGAGAGATGGAGTGGTTTACAAAATTTCAACCAAGGGTAAATTTCCTAAAGTCTCTAGCAAGTCTCTAGCAAGCTGAGGATAGAGACATGATCAAAATAACAGCTTCTTCCCAGAAAATTCCCCTCTTTTTAGAGATCTTTCCTTATAGAAAATCCAGAACTGTGTTATCTTTCTCAAAACTTGAAGTCAGGAGATCAGGATACCTGTTCTCCCAAGTTTTTGCCAATTCTATCCCTCATGTAGACAAAGAGCCAATATTGAATCATCAAACTCCACACCTGAAGAAAGTCTTCCTGGAAATGAATTTTGAGCCACGAGAGATGATAGATTGATAGATGATAGATAGATAGATAGATAGATAGATAGATAGATAGATAGATAGATAGATAGAGACACACAAATATATGTATATGTATATATAATTGCATATGTGTATGTATACATAACATATGCATAGAAACACATATATACATGTAATAGGAATTTATCACATGCATATGATCCTTTCTCTTCTCTTTACTTCTATAACACTGCTCTCTTTTTGACTCTCCTTCCTGCTCATTCCTTTTCTTGCTTCTCTCTGGCCTGATATTTTGAGGCCCATAAGCCTATCTAAGACTTTGTCTTTTATCTGATTCTTCCCATTCTGAACTTTCTTATTCAGCAATAATATTAATTTCACCATTTCTATAATCCCTTTACCTAGAAAAACAAAACATTTGTTAAACACTTATTACACATCAGACATTGTGCTAAGTACCAGATATATAAATAAAAATAATTAAGATAGTCCTTATTTTCAAGGAACTTACACTCTAATGGTAAGAAGAAGACTGAAGATTAAAGTGAAAAATAGTTGGGGCCATTCTTTGAAATAGCATCCCAAGCAGATGGCCCCCAAATCTCCATCTCCAGCTCTCATGTTTACCTTGAGTTTCACTCCTGCATTTCCAACTTCCAGCTGCTTTTATCTCAAACTTAACATTTCAAAATTTTAAAGTAATAATTTCCCTCTGATAGTTGTCTTTATCTGTTTTACTTGCCTCATCTGTACAATGGGACCTCCCAGGGTCGCAGTGATGATAAAATGTATAAAGTGCTTTACAGACCTTAAAGCCCCATATAAATGCTGGCTATTCTTTTAGTGAGGAAATGAAGATAAGAGAAGGATAATGGGATTAAGCAAATTTGCCCTCAGTACTATGTGTATAGCTAGTCCATTAAAGATACTGCTAGGTTGAGCTATCTTGAAGATGGCAAGACCAATAATACCATGGAGCAGATATACTAAAACATATTTGAGACAATTTCTAGAAGCCCTAGGTAAAGTTTCCCTCCTAAGAACTTAATGTGGACATTTCCTTTCCCCTCTCACAGCAGCCTACTACAATGACTACCAAGATTGTCTGTAGTACCATACTCCTGTCGCATTGTTGTTGAATTAAGGAGACACTTAACTACAGTTTTACTGAATTGAATTGAATTGGATTGCTAGCTAGAGGGGAGATGGCCCAAAAACTGATAACCCAGAAGGTGATTCAGCTCCCTTCAGTGCACATATTGGTTCATAGTGACATTCCTCCTACACACAAAGGGGAAAATGAAGCTTGACTAAATCAGTGGCTAAAACAATAAATTTCCTGAATGACATTGCTCTGTGGAATCCCTGGAAGTGTTAATGGAACTTTAAAAAGAATACACAAGGATTTCTGTAAAATATAACCTAATGTCTCTTTATGAATTTTTATACTCCTTTGTGATCTTACACAGACAGATATTACACCCTATACTATCATACATCATTAAGAATACCAAAGCAGAGTAGAAACATAGCTCAGAGAGGTATCCGCAAGACAATGTGGTGGGAGGAACCTCTGCTTACTGGGCTACGTTTGGTACATACAATAAATTGGGCACAAGCTAATGAACAATCTATTAATGTGGCAGGGAATTGGAGGTACCCACTCATTAATAAAAAGCAGCTTTTCCATTTTTTTTCTAGAATTTTATTCATACATATTCCTCATGAAACTCTGTACACTGAAGGTTCAGTCATGATTTTGCCCTTCATTTAAAACCTGCCCTGCAATAGGATGTGACCCTATTACAGAATCTTCTTGGGAAGAAATATCCTTTTAACATTAAGATAGGGAAGGCTCTCCCCTACGCCGAGAAAATACTGGAATAAGAGGCCCCTCATTTCCCTCACTTTTGCCCAATAACATATCAGGACTGTTAGCAGGAGACCTCCACACAAGGACAGTCAGGAATAAAGTGAAGCTGAATGGAGGAAGGTGAGAATGGAGACCACAGCAGCCAAGAACTTAGAGGGTACAATGAGAGTAGAGAGCTATTAAGTTTGGGGAATAGATAAAGAAGAAAATATCCTTTTCTAGAAATGTTCAGAAACAAATTCAATTGACTTCTTGCTGGAATGGACTACTATGACAAGATGACCCTACTATAAGATATTATTGTGGTCACAGATCAGTCAATCAACAAATATTTTATTGAGACCCTACTGTGTCTGAGGTAGAGGGATCATAGAACTACAGATGGCAACCTCAGCAAAGGATTCTGGGTAAAAACAACAACAACAACAACAACAACAACAACAAAGACTCTAATAACCTCCCCGTCTTCAATGGGGGAGGAGGATCCTTCATCTTGGCCAATTTAATGGTGAATAGTCAGCTTTCTTCCCAGTTTATGCAGTTTGGAGAATAAATAAAGAACAAGAAGCATTGGGTTTTCTTGACTTTTACTTTTCACATTGCCAAATTCATTTTTAAATGTCTTTAGAGAAAAAAAAAGAAAGAAAGAAAGAAAGAAAAGGGAAAGATGAAAGTTAAGAGGTGAAAGTTACCAGGAAAAAAATGTTTTAGTTGGGATTGAGGCAAAGGCACCAATTACAATAAACAACAAAGAAAATCACAGCATTGACTTCTGGGGAAGAAAGAAAAAGGTAGAAATGGGGAGATAGGACAGGATGAAGTAGGATTTAGTGAAGTAAGGCTTATGTACTAAATGTTATAGCTTTATAAATTCCCAGAAGTGCAAAAGAAGATCTCTGTGTATACAGTACTTTTAAAAGTCACAGAAGGAAATAGGAAATGAATTCAACTCACTTGCTTTCTGGGCTGTTTAAAAAAAAAAATAGATAAATGCTGCTAACAGAGCTCTTTGCAATGTTTCAAAATGAATAAATAAAACCTTCCCTGCCAACTTTTTTTTTTATTATTATGTCTGTCTCTGACTTTTTAAATGCTTTCCTTAAAAATGTTTTCATGCTTCCTTTTCCCTGAACGTTTTACGGTTTGCCGTCTTAAATTTCACTGGAGACCTGCAAATCAAGTTGCATCTTGCTGATTTGATAGCTGCTTTTTACGCGGCCCAGCGGAAGGCAATGCGTTAGCATCACTCTTGCTGGGAGGAGAGTTTATTAGCAAGCCCTCCCCTGCTTTGCCAGCAGGAGACGTGCCGAGAAGGCAATGCCAGAGATGCTGTCTGAAGGTGGCTGGAGTGAGTTGTTAGGGGCCACTTGGCAGGCTTGAGCAGTGACCTTCAGTCCTGTGCAGGACAACAAACAAAGCCACTTCTTTTTCCACAATATAATTAGGAACCCAAGCCTTTCTCCTTATCAGAGAGTATGAGGGGAATGGGGGTTGGGGTGGGAGAGGAATGGGTGAAGCAACGAAGAGAAAAATACGTGTTTTGCAGCCCTAGTAATTAGTCCTGGAGGATTTCTCCAACTGCTACTGTTGGCAAGAAAAGCTCAGGAAAAAGAGTCGCCAGTCTTGCCTTACACAATGATTGTGGAACCAGCTTCCTACTTGAAATTCAAATGAGTGTTGCTCTGACCTTTACTGTCACATTTTTTATTTCATAGACAGTTTACAAGGCCTCTCCACCATGCAGGTCATGTTTTAGTTTAAACAGAAATACTCTCGTAGGTGTTAGATGCGAGTTAATGATTACACTGAAATCATTCTAATTAGGCTCTGTTGTTACATGCTGCCCTTTGGGGCCTGCCTCCGTTGTCACATAAAGTATTTTGTAGAAAAATAATTGGCCTGAGATCTCATCCTCCCCTTTTCCCATCCCATCCTACATTTTTTTTTCCTCTTGGATTATTGATCTTTTCAGTACTCGATCAACGGGAAAGCTATTCAGAACTCTCCCAAACACATTGCTTCCAGTTTACACCATAGGAAGGGAAGAAGGGATCTAGAGGTAAACTTCAAAAGCACCCATCAGGCTTCCATCACTGATCATCTGGAGACAGAAAGCTATAAAGCATCCTTTAACTGACATGCTTCTCAGAAGAGCAAATAATAATAATAAATAATAATAATAAGTTGCTTTTTCATAAAAAGTTCAAATAAAATAAAATAAAATAAAAAGTTCATACATCTAAATTGCAAAATGGCTAGAAAAGGTGCATTAATTTTTGTGTATATCTTGTATATTACTTAGATAACAAGCATGACTATTGTGAGAAAGAGGAAGATATACAGATCTGTCTAATGGTAGGACTAAAGTTTCTGGGTCTTTTGTCGGACTTCTACTAGAAGCATTCACTGAAAAACAACAAGGACTCCATTTCCCATAAAAATAAGTGTTTATGGCATAGACCTTGATTAGTAAGGAATACTGATGAAAGATTCTGTGGGAAGATGGAGAGTGATAGAGATCCTTGCCAGAATTATGACTGCTGAAAAGGGTAGTCATAGCAGAAAATGTTACTCTTAGCTTCTACATGGAGAGCACCAACTGGTATATAGCAGGAAAGTGAAGTTTTTTAATTGTGGAAAAGATGGCGGGACATGGCACAAGTAGATGCAATGAACAGTGCTTAAGGCAAGCCAAATGTAAAAGGCAGAGAAATGATGATAACCAAGGAAATCACAGAACATGGAATAAGTCCTCGATTGAAGTCCACTTCAAAGTTTTTCCAGAAGGGAAGCTTAGGTTGCTGAGATACTCCCCCTGTCTTTCCAAGGGATTTCACAAAAACTTGTTTCTAAAACTATTCAAGACCATCTGGGTAGTGGAATTAGTTCTTGCTTGGGAAATGAGTGTTGATATTGTTGTTTATTGCTTTATTTTTCATTTCTATCTGATTTAAATGTTTTTACTCTTTCAATGCTGTACTTTTCCTGGAGCTACTAGTGTTATGGGCAACTGAATGCCCAGACTTAAGCATCCAGTTCTCTGAGAGAAGGCAAAAGTGAACTAGAGAAGCAATTTATCATTGAAAAGCCTCACAATTTAAATCCAAGTCTTTAAGAGTTCAGAGCTGGTTGGTCCACAGGCTAGATATACTAGATATAGATGCATGCTGATAGAAAGTTGTCTAGTACACTCTCTAGCAATTAAATAATTTGTTTTATATTGATACTCTATGTATGATCATCTATTTATCCTTTTCTTTCTCTATTCTCTCAGTTCATAGCACCATAGATTTAGAGCTAGATGAGTGAAACGAGAAGAACTAGGAGATCATTATACACTTCAACAATGATACTGTATGAAGATGTATTCTGATGGAAGTGGATATCTTCAACATAGAGAAGAGCTAATCCAATTCCAATTGATCAATGATGGACAGAATCAGCTATAAGAAAAGGAATACTGGGAAATGAGTGTAAACTGTTAACTTTTTTTTTTCTCCCCAGGTTATTTTTACCTTCTGAATATAATTCTTCCTTTGCAACAATAACAACAAAATTCAGTTCTGCACATATATATTGTACCTAGGATATACTCTAAGATATTTAATATGTATGGAAATGCCTGCCATCTAGGGGAGGGGGTGGAGGAAAGTAGGGGAAAATTCAGAACAGAAGGGAATACAAGGGATAATGTAAAAAATGTTATAATTATAAAATTAATTTTTAAAAACTCACAAAAAAATAAATAAAAGTTAAATAATGAAAATAAATAAATAAATGAATGAGATTTAGAGCTAGAATAAATCTCAAATCTCATATGGTCCAGCCCCATGAATTTCTCAAGGTCATATTTAAAAGTAAGATTTGAACCCGGGTCCTTTATTTAAGGTGAAAGTCAATGCTTTCTATTCTATGACACTGAACCTCCATCTCCCCTAGTATATATAGTTGACTTAGATGCTTGGTACCAAAAGCATATGGCCAGCTAAAAGGACATGCATAGTGCTAGAAGAAAAATAAGCAAGAATTATGGAGGTATAAAAGCCATGACATTGCAGCTGATAGAAGACCATTATGCAGAATGGATGATTCAGCAAAGTAGACAAAAAGACTAGACATTACTACATGAGAAAAAAAATATCCTGAATACCTGACAGCTAGCTGCCTAAAATTGACTAAGTAGGAGGAGAAGGAAGCAATCAGGAGCTGGGGAAAGATATACATTGGGTTTCTAACCTCCTCTCCAACATACTAATTTTTGCCCAAAATAAAACTCTGTCAAATGCCATCATTCTGAGATATATTCCCAGACACTTTTTGTCTGGATTCAATGCCATCACAGATCTGAAACAAATAAAAAAGAAATGTAGTCTCTGTCACTAAGCTTTATTTACAAACCGAAGCTTCATGCAGAGATGACAGAGAGAAAACATGTTAATGAAGATGAAAAATATAAAGAATGAAAAAATTGAACTATGGATATTCTTTCTGCTTTTACCTACCTAAAATCTCCATAGTCCTGTGGTTTAACCTGGTCTTTATAACTAGCATTAAATTTAAGGTCTACAAAGCACTTTATAAATATTATTTCATTTTATCCTCAAAATAAGTCTAGGAGATGCTATTATTAATCCCATTTTACAGATGAAATTGGGGTAGAGGTAAGTGACTTGCCCGGGATCTTATAGCTAATAAGTGTACAAGGACACATTGGAATTCCTGTCTTCTTGATTCTAGGACCAGCATTTTATCCAGTGTACCACCTGGCTATCTATTTTCTGCATTACATCAAACTGTAGAAATTTATTGTCTAAACTTTCAAATTTTGGAGGATTTCCAATTAATTTTAAGCGTCATTTTTAATCATACTAGTAGCAAAAATTCAATAATTTGTTATCTAAACTGAATCAATTCAATAAACAAGTGGACCAGTATCTGTGACAGGTGTTGAGAAGTATAAGTAGGGATAGTCTGTGCAAGGCACACAAAAGCAAAAATTTAAAAGAAGCAAAAACCCCCATAAGAGGCATGCCCTTAGGAAGCTTCCATTCTACTGACTACAAAAGGTTTTCTCCTGTGATTTCTTCCTTATGCAGTTCTCTAGATTTGATTTGATTTTTTTCTTCTCTCTTTGTTAAAAAAAAACCACTTCAATAGATTATTGGGTTTTTTGTTTTTTTAGTTAAAAAGCATCTCTATTTTCTAAACAACCAACTGATTTTATGTCATCATCCTCATGAAGCACAGGCATCAGCCTGTTGATTGCCAGGGCCCTCCTGTTGTAGCTCTGCATCAGGAACACCTTTGTCACTGCCTAAACAAGGCATCAATAATTAAATTCTCATTTATAAAAAGAGGAAATTATTCATGCCATCAGCACTCCCCATCAATAACAGGAGGGAACCTAACTATCTCATTACCCCATTGCACTGTGTGCAAACAGAACTGCCCGTTGTTGACAATAAATATTTGATAAGTGAGGAAACAGGAAGGATAAACCAAGGATGGAGATAAAGAGTGGCAGCTCGATTGTTGCCACAAGATCTGACCCAGGTGGTTGTGGTTTACCCTACTTATACCTCAGCTTGTTTTCTTTTCATTTGAGCTGGAAACTGATCCCAGCTGGACTTGAAGTCAACCATCTGTCTTTTGCTGCTTTTATGCATTCAGTCTTTTACTTTGAAGTGTTTAAAAAATAACAATGTTTCCTCCTTACTTTACTTTAAATGAATGGAGTTTTTTTTTTTTTTTAAATGAGCCCAAGATCAGTTTGGGACACCATTTATGCTTAGAAATTCACTATTTATGCTATATGGACTCATGGTTAGAAAGAGCATATCACTGAGAGACAAAGGACCATATTAACAAAGTTCTAGAATTAGATGGGCCCCTAAAAGTTATCTAATGTAACTCCTTCATTTTGCCCAAAGAGATGAAATACCATAAGTTAATGTCCTGATACCCCCTTACTAGCTATGTGACCTTGATCAAATTATTTCAATTCTTAAGGACCTTCAATTACTTTATTTCTAAAATAGAAGACTGGATTCTAGGGTCATCAAATTACAGCCATTGAGCCAAATCCTAAATTCTAAATATGATAAAATGTTAAATACATCTAATAAATTATTAGCTATCATTTTTAGCTCATGGGACTATACAAAAACAGAATAGATTTGGCCCCACAGGCATTGCTTGCAGACCTATGGAGGAGACTAAATATATGACTCCTACTCTAAAGATCTGTTTAGGATACATTATGGATATAGTGTTTGAAATTGAGAAAGAATTTTAAATTTCTCAAATCAACTTCCAAACTTTTTCAGTCTCTTCCTCAGTCTCTCTCTGTTTCTCTCTGTCTCTTTCCTTGTCTCTGTTTTTCACTGTCTCTATCTCTCACTGTTTTTCTGCCTCTCTCTATCTGTATCTCTCTGTCTCTATCCCTATTTCTCTTTCTGAACAATGAAATTACTCATTTTGACTTATGTCAAATGACTGTCTCTTCAATGAATTGACTTTGAGTCAATGAAATGACTGTTTCTACCTTTCTGTTTATCTCTGTCTCTCTGACTGTTTTTTCTCTCTCTGTCTCCCTGTCTCTATCTCCAACTTTCTGTCTGTTTTTCTCTGTCTTTCTGTATGTCTTTGACTCTGTCTCTCTGTCCCTCTCTCTGTCTGTCTCTCTGTTTATCTCTGTCTCTGTCTCTCTCAATCTGCATGTATATCTTTGTCTTTCTATGTGTTTCATCTCTCTGTGTTTCTCTCTGTTTCTGTCTTTCTATCTGCAACTCTTCATTTTCACTTCATCCACCTCTTCAGGCTTTCACCTTGGCTGTCTCCAGTACCTAGAATGTTCTCTCTCTCTCTCTCTCTCTCTCTCTCTCTCTCTCTCTCTCTCTCTCTCTCTCCCCCATGTTTCTTGAAATCTCTTGTTTCCTTCATGACATAGTTCAAGCATCACTTTCTACAGCTGATTTTTCTTGGTCCCTTCAGTTACAAATACCTTACATAGACAAAGAAAGAGAGACAGAGACAGAGACAGAGACAAAAACAGAGAGACAGTTGCCCTGGGTCTGTTTTATATATGTATACTTTGTCTACCCTATTGTAACAGAAGTTTCCTCAGGGCAAGACTTTGTAATATACTTTTCTGAAATCCCCCAAAATGCCAAGCATTGTTGATGCGGTGCCCAAGAATAATGTTTATAAAATGAACCCAGAGTAAGTTGTATAAAACACAATTTTTTTAGACCAATTCAGTTGAAGTTAGCAAGCTACCCAGAACACACTATGATAGGTGAGGAGAAAAAATGTGGAAAGGAGTGGTTGAGAGACTACATTGGCAGTGCCTAAGAAATAGAGAACAGAGAAAAATCAGGATCACCAGAGAAACAGCAAGGCACATGGGGAAGTATGATTGTGTGGAAGCTTCCTATTTTACATAATGATTTTTGCTAACTAGACACTAAGGTCAGTTCATTGTACCCTGCCTGAAGGAGAGTAAGTATTGTGAGTGCCCTCTAAATGTTAATGCCTGGAATGATGCTCCAACTGCCCCCTCCCTACTTACAAATGTGCACCAAACACAAAATTAGAGGCACACAGGTGCTCAGGAAAGACTTGTTGAATTTCTTCATTGAAGTCTCAGGTATGCATTTCAGTTGCATTTTATTCAAAATCCAAAGAGTGAACAAAGGCAGCTCTTTCTGGAAGATAAAGCTAGAAATATTTATTAGGCTTGTCAATTAAATCAAGTTTGTGAGAATTTCCCAACACTTTATCCAATAACCTTCTGCCATTAGAGTGCATCAATACATTTAAAATACATTAGAAAAAATTTCTCTCAGCATTCCAAGTGGCATCAGATATGGTGTATGATTTTTGTACACTGACCTGAGAGATTATTACATTTCATCGTAATTAGATGGACCTTTAATGCAATTGAAAACTGCACCCCAATAACAACTCCACACTCTAATCTACACATTATGAGCTCATGCTTACTATGAAATTTTATTTTATGGGTGACTGAGTTTTGCATAATTTTTAAAATTTTATTAAATGCTATTTATTGCAAGACTTCACATTTTCCTTCAGATCCTTTATTCTGATCAGCAAGTCTTCTGGTGAAATTTCCTAATGCAGGGCATCTTAACCCTTTTTGCCATAGTCCCCTCTGATAGTCTTAAAAAGCCTCTCAGAATACTATTTTTAAATACATTAAAAAATAAGATAATACTGTAAAGGAAACTAAAGGTTAGTGAAAACAAAGATTTTTTTTCTCAACTAAGTTTACATTTATCCTGAAATCTAAGGGGTCCATGTAACCCAGGCTAAATAAAATTTAACTGACAACATAATAGTGAAAGCAAGAAGATACTGATTATGATTTGGGATCTTGTTCCAAGGTAATCTCTTCCTTAACTCATGTGCCCTTCTGTTGCCTGATTCAGAAACTCCCTAATTTCCAATAAAGCAGTCAAAGTCATAATGCCCTTTTACCTCTTTCCTGGGACAGTGGAATTAATGAGAAGTTTGACAAGAAAAAAAAAAGGAGGAAAAAAGCCTACAGAAAGATTAGCGAGGAACAAAAGTAGAAGAAAAAGGTAAATATTCACCAGGGAAAAGGTGTTTGCCATCCTGGATCCTGTTCTTTCTCTTCTTGTCCCAGTGAAAGTTTATAAAAGAAACTCCGTATTGGGAGGACAAAGGGCAAGGATGGGGGACAAAGAAAAGGGGAGAGATGGAGTATTGTCCTTTGTACCAGAATAAAAATCCATGATTCAAATTAAATAAAGAATTTCCTAATGGTTATTTTTTTTCTAATATTACATATATTCCACATTCATTCAGACTTTTAGCTATACATTTTTTCTTGTCCTCCGTGGGTTTAAATCAAAAAAAAAAAAAAAGAGGAAAGCTTAATCACAACCCCAAGTGCGGTAGCATACCAAGTAAGGACCACTTTTCTTTAGCCTCCCAGTATAGTTGCTAAGGAAGCAGTTAGCTCAGGGGATAGAGAGCTGGGCTGAAGGCAAGAAGATCTGAGTTCAAATTGGCCTCAGAGCCTTATTAGCTGAGTGATTCTAGGAAAGTCTTAATCCGCTAGAGAAGGAAATGGCAAACCACTCAGTATCTCTGCCAAGAAAACTCCTGACAATATTGAGGTGCTATGGTTCATGGAGTCACAAAGTGTCAGACAAAAACTGAACAACAACAGTATTTGCTGGAGGAATTGTGTGTGGGGTTAGGAGTGGAGACAGTGCCAAAAAGGGGGAGGGGGTCTTCTTGAGATTTTCTTAAAGTGTTTTCCTCCTTTTGAATTCTTATAAGTGAAAACAACAATAATCATAACATTTAAATAGCTCTTACTCTGTGCCAAGTACTTTAGAGATATTCCTTCATTTGGTCCTCACAACAAGCTTTAGGTGTAGGTGCTATTATCCCCATTAGGTAGGGAAACAGTCAAATAGAAGTAAATGTCTTGCCCTGGGTCTGAGTCCAAAATTGAACTCAGGTCTTCCTCTATCCCTTTGCTGCTGCACAGGCATATACTCTAGTGATTTTTATGAAGAATGGGGTTCTCTCAAGAAAATTTTGCAGAAAAGATTGTTATGTTGAAAGTCTGAGCATCCCTAATCTGTTTAATTGATACCTAGCATATTATCTTCTTGGGGCTCAGGTTGGCTAATCCTCTTCCTCAGTCCCAAGCCTTTCCTTTAGGAAGAAAAGAGTCCTGAGAGATAGTCCGCTGTTGGATTGTCTTGCTTTGCCCTAATGGAACATTAGACAATGGAGACTTTCCTAAGATAATATGGTCATAATTTTAGCTCTAGAAGGGAATTTATCTAGTATAATTCCCTCATTTTACAGATGATGAAACTGAGACTTTATTTGTCTTGCCCAAGGTTATGCAAATAGTTAAAAGCAAAGCAGGAATTCAAACCAATTTTTTCTGTCTCCAAATCCAAACCTTTCCTTTCTATAACATATATTCCTCTCCTCAGGAAGAGGATAAGAGTTTGATCTAGCTGACTTTTCCCCAGCCCTCATCTAACCATAAGATATGCCATATTCTACTCCAAATCAAAGGAATAACTGGAAATTCTGTCCCAGTCTTATTTATAAATGTCCATTTGACAAAAAAATACTACTGGCACAATCAGTTCCTAAGTACACTTTAAAATGTGTTGTATCCCATTGGCTCTGGCATTGCACTTCTCCCTATAATCTGTTGATCTATACTATCTTTGTTCCCTCCATCCCAGTCCTTGATCATCCATTTCTTCTGTAGGTTTGAAGAACACAGGTTTTATGATACAAAGACCCACATTCAAATCACAGCTCTGTTGACTCACTACCTATGTGGTTTTGGGCAAGTCACTGATATTTGCCCAAGATCACTGGACAAGTTCTCTGGATCTCAATATCCCTATCATTAAAATGATTTGTAATCAATCAACAAATATTTACTAAGCACCTAGTTTATTCTGTGCAATTTATTAGGTGCTGAAGATCCACAGGGAAAAAAAATTATTTTTAAGTAAATTCCTTGAGAAAAGGGGTTATTGTTGTTTGCCCTTCATTTTCAAAGGGAACCATGATATCAGGGAGGTGATGTCATGACATGCAAGTAAATTGGATTTAAATGAGGGAGAGCTGTGCAAGGTCATCTGCCTCACTTTCCCCTCCAGAGCCATCTGGAGTCAAATGGGCAGATATAGATTAGGACAGCTGAATGAAATGGAAGACCTGGGTCTTTTTAAGCTAAGGTCTTCAACAAGTCTCAGTTTGACTAAGGCTATATCCTTTCAGTGATTCAAGACAATAAAGAGCATAAACATAGGTATATATAAGATACAAGGTAATATCAGAAAAAGGCAGCAGCAAGGAAGGGGGATCAGGAAAGGCAATC
The DNA here is from genome assembly GCF_048593235.1 of Sminthopsis crassicaudata. Taxonomy (NCBI): domain Eukaryota; kingdom Metazoa; phylum Chordata; class Mammalia; order Dasyuromorphia; family Dasyuridae; genus Sminthopsis; species Sminthopsis crassicaudata. Next base: position 409,068,356 of record NC_133617.1, on the reverse strand, counting down.
TACAGGGAATATCATTTGAGTTAAGCCTCAAGGTCAGATCCCAAGGGGTAGAAGAAAGTTGAGAGAGCAGAAAGAACATTCAGAATAAAGGAACAGATATAGTGTTGTATGAATTACAGCCAGGTTTTAGAGTGAGTCAAGGGCAATAATATGTAAGAAAATGAGAAAGAATGAAAGGAAATAGGTTGTGAAAAGCTTTCCATTACAAAGAGATACTTTTATATTTGATTCTAGGACAATATGGAGAGTTTATTGAGTAGAATGACATGGTCCTTTAGGGAGAGAAATTAGAATTGTAGGAGACTAGATAAGATGCTATGGAGATGAACTAGGTAAGATGCTTATGGAGATGAACAATGTTTAGGGTCTGAATTAAATTGTACTAGAATCTCATTCTTAATCTAAGGTCCATGAACTTTTTAAGAAATACATTTTGATAACTTCATTTCATTAGTCACTTGCCATCTTGCACTTATTGGCAACTTCTGCCTTTCTTTATCTCCAATCAATGGAATTATCTCTGCCTGCATGCATGGATACACATTCTTTCAGGTAAGAATGGGATCTAGTGGAAGATATAAATATATAATTTTATATAATAAATATAATTTTAAATGCAAAAGGAGTTACACAGAAATAAAACATTATGTTTTCCAGGATATCTGTGCACTAAGCATAGGGAAAAAAGAGAGATGTTGGTATAACACAAAGATGACTACTACTTGAATTTGTTGAATACTGACTGGAGCAAACCAATGTGGAAACCACATGGAACCTAAGAGAGAGAGAAAGGGGCTATATATACTTTTCACAACAATTCTCAAGCAATAATGCCAAGGATATGTGCACTGGCCCTCACAACCTTGTATCTTATATTGGATCTTCTATATGACAGTGACAAATACCTTTGGTATATATGTTTCTCTGTTTTATTCTTCATGTGATAATAATTACAGGGTTGTGGAACAAAGTTTCCTCTATCACCATATCTTTCAAGAAATTTTGAATTTGAAAAAAAATTTCCCCTGAGGCAATTGGGGTTAAGTGACTTGTCCAGGGTCACACAGCTAGGAAGTGGATTGGAACTCAGATCCTCCTGACTTCAGAGCTGGTGTACTATCCACTGCACCACCTAGCTGCCCCCAAATCTTGAATATTTTTAAATTTTATTTCAGTTGAAAAAAAAAACAAAAAGGAATATGAAACAAAATAAAGCAAAACAAAAGAGAACATTGTCACGTGCCCAGCAGAACATCAGGGAGGATTTAAAATATATAACAACAAATTATTATATATATATATATATATATATATATGTATATATATATATATATATATATACATATATTAGTAGAATAAATTATATTCATGAATACCAAGGATCCTTCCTTTGTCTTCTTCCCTCACCCTTTGCTTCCCCATCTAGTTCCCCCTTATTTCTTTATAGCTTTTTAGAAGATGCTATACCCTTCATGGACATATGTAGTGTTGCCTATTGAACCCATTCCCAATGTGAGTAGATTTCAGAACTACAAGTCCTCCTCCCTGCAATGTCTCTATCTCTATTCTTCCTCTGCACTTCATTTGTATAATATGATTACTATTTTTACCTTTACTCTGCCAATCTTTCTTTTGAGCTACCTTGTTATTGATGTGAATCCTAAACACATAGTATACATTTCCCATGTAAAAATAAATAAATAAATAAACAATTTTTCAATTTTTAAACAGGTTGTCCACATTGAATTCCTTAAAATTGATTTTTGATATTGGCTTTTATGTGTTAAATTATTTGTTATATTTGGCTTTGGATGAGAGAAAATCCTGAAAATCTGCAAGTTTGTTGAATGCCCATTTTTTCTCATTCAATATTATAGATAATTTTGCTGTCTATGATATTTTTGGCCATAAAGCTAGTTCTTTTGATTGTGGATAGATATGATTCCAGGACCTGCGGTCTTTTATTGGAACTGCTGCTAAGTCTTGTACAATTCTAATTGTAGCTCCAGCATATTTGAATTGGTTTTTTCTTGTTTCTTGCAAAATTTTCTCTTTGATCTGGGGGTTTTGAAATTTGGCAATAATATTCCTGTGTATTTTCCACAAAGGTTTTCCTTAGGTGGTGATTGGTGGGATTTTTCTATTTCTACTTTCCCTTTATGTTCTGTCACTCCAGGACAATTTTCTTGAATTATTTCCTGCATTATTGTGTAAGGTTCTCTTTTGGTCCCAACTTTCTGGAAGTCCAGTTATTTTTATATTTTCTCTCCTTGTTCTCCAAATCTGTTATTTTTCTTGTGTCACATTCAATTTGATGTTTTCAGTTTTTATAATCTCTTGTTATTTCTTGATCTCTCATAGCTCTCATAGCTTGATCTCAATGGCTTTCCCTTGCCCAATTCTAATTTTCAAAGAATTATTTTTATCTTTGAGATTCTGTACCTCTTTTTCTAGTTGGTTAACTTTTTTCCCCATAATCTTCTTGTTTTTCCTAGGTGGTTTTAATTTAATTGAGTTTTTCCTCAGTGTCTCTCATTTGATTTTTAAATTATTTTTTGAGTTTTTCTATAAATTCTCTCTGGGCCATTTCATATTATTCTTTGGGGTAGGAGCTTTTTTTAACTTAAGTATCTTCCTCTGAAGATGAAGCTCAGTCTTCCCCGTTCCCATAATATGTTTCAATGGTGGAATTCTTTCTTCTTTGCCTGTTCATTTTTTTTTTTTTTAATAAAAGGTATTAGAAAAAGCACCTCTAAAAATGGGGTGGGGAATGGTGCCTCAAGCCTCCCTTCAGCTTTCCACTCTTACCAGGAACTCCAAACTCTACCTTCTTGCAAGTGTCTGCAGCCAGCAGTGCCCCTATCCTGCTGGTTCCTTCCCATCTAGGACCATGTTTCAGCAGCTCAGCTGGGCTTGGGGTTCCTAAACAGCCAAGATTCATTCAGTCTTCCTGGACTCAAATCCAACTCAACAAACAGTTCATGAGGTAAAAATCTCTATGGTTCCTGCTGAGATTCCAGCCATACCCAGCTAGCTGGAGCCGTCTGCACTTGATATTTCTGTAGAACTAGCCCAGTGGTGTTTGCACTTTAAGCAGGTTAATCCCCATCCTTGGGTCTTTCTTTAGATCTTCTAGGGTTGTATCTGGAGGACCCCTGTTTTGCCCCAAGTCTTCTTGATTTTTCACCAGTTTATGTTCACCCTGAGGCACAAATTTGTTTTATTTATGGGAGAAATAGAGCTTGAAATTTACCAACTTACTCTGCCATCTTCCCAGAATCCTCCCAATCTTGCATATTTTTGACATATGCAAGGGACACCTTATTGGTAGAATGTCTTTAAGGAAGAGTTTTGTTCAATTAGGTTTTCATCAGCAACAAATCATAAATATAACAAAATTTTGTGGTCTTTATATCTTTTGGTCAAATGTCAAATTAGAAGAGATGTGATTTATTCCAGAGTAAAACTTTGTGATATTCCTATTTAATACCCTAATCAAAGCTACCTATAATATATATTTGAGTTATTTTCATTAAATTTTGTATCAAAGAAAAAATAATCAGATGAACAGCATTAGTTATGTTCTTAGCTACCTTTTAGAGGTACAATAATGAAATCTGAGATTTCTTTTCATGCCTTTGGTATCTTCCCTTTCTTCAGATATCATAAGAATCAACAACATGATGTCTTCAAAACTGTGTTACCTCTAAGCTAAATCTCTCTGTTTTCATTTGTCCTACCTCATCTGCTTTTTCCATCTTAGTTCTATTCAGAGCCATTTCCACATCTGAGACTATGCTTTTAGTATTTAAGTGTTGTGCCTCCTTCCATACTGATGCAAATATTTGCACATCTTTTCCATTTTTTGTCAATTTGCTATCATTCTTATTTAATGTTTAACTACTCCTGGATATTGACTTTGCTTAAGTGAGTATCTCACCAAACTATCTTTAAATTAGTTTTCCTTCCCTGCTTCTCATAATCTTCTGTAATCCTTGTCAGTAAAGTTTTATAAGTGAAATAATATTCTAAACCAATGATATCTTTAGCTTTACTATAAGTAAAAATATAAATGAACACATCAGGATGGGAAAGAAATCTTACACAAAATTTTCCACTCCTTGAGGGCAGGAACTATGTATTCAAGAGTTCTGGATTCTTAATCACATTTAGCAGAGTTTCTTTCACATGAAAGGTTATGATAAAAATTTTCTTGTGGGAAATTTTACTGATTTGACTTTTTAGATTATGTATCAGCCATCTTTCTTTCCCTTTCCATCATTTGATAGATGGGCCAGAACCTAGATAATGCATAAATGAAAATTCATATTTCCTTTTCTTCACAGCTGGTGGTGAGACCATATTTATCATATTCTTGATATCCATGGTCTACAGAGATCAGTTTCAGTTTTACAATTTTAAGGGTGACATACAAATAAATCTGTTGGTGACCTGAGGGGACATTCCATCATCACCTCTATGATGTTGTTCAAACAACCTCTTACTAATATATACTACCAATTGGCAACCTTTGGGCATCAGTAGCATACGTGAAATTGCTTTGTCAAATCAAAAGGCATTTTGGTTCCAAATTAAATGAAAATCCTGGAAGTCTGCCAAATCTCATTTATCAATGTAACAAATACTATTTACCCATTGCTTTATTTCCCTAAATTATTTTCCATCCTCAGGATATGTGAGAACATTGTTGTTCACATCTTAATTTACCATTAATTTCTCTGCACATATTTTCCCATGTGTGCTTTACTTTATTCCTGCTCCTGACAAAAGCAAACACTGATTCAGACAATTTTGGCAAGTTGCTAATACAATGGATTAGTGCATTCTGCCTTAATCAAAGTCAGTTTTTTCTGGTCCTGTGGGAATTGCAGAGTTATCAAATTTAATTTCACTCCTTGATATTTTAGCAGTTGTGTATGGGATTTGTTTAGACAATTGAGACAGAAATGCCTCTTTGACAACAAGTTTGAACACATTCTAGTCAGACACAAAAAAAATTATTTCTCTCTAAGCTCAAGAAAAGAGAAATGAGAGTATATGTAGGAAGAGGTAGACTGAGCAAAAGAGCAATTCAGCTCCAGATGTGAGACTAAATCAGCATATTTATCCATATGCAAATCATTATTTTACCTTACTAATTGTTTCCATTTTACTACAATTCTGTTAATAAATTTCTTCCTAAAGGAAATAAATTGAAGTACCCAGCGTTGTTCTCAAACCTCCATCCTCATTGGCATTTTTATGCTTCATTTTGTCATTCTATTTGTCAGGTTTCCCAATTTCAATTCTGAATTTTTGTTTGCCCTTCCTTCAAAAATTTTCTAAACTTTTACTCCTTCCATAGTTTATTTCCATTATTCAGTTTGATTGGGAATAGGGGAGCTGAACTCTTCATTTGGTTCCCTGACCACCAGGAATCAAGGGGAGCTGAACCTCTTCAAATTGACCAAACAAAAGTGAGGTGATAATTTCCATTCTGGATATCTTCTCTCCTCCCCACCATCCAACAATTTCAACCACCAGTTTTTACATCTTTTATTAGTATCAATAAATTAGAAGTATAGATTATAAATGTTTTATTAATATATCCACTTATTCTAAACATCTATTATAATATAGTAAAAAGAATACTGAATTTTGAATCAGAGGACCTGGATTCACATCTGGGCTTTGGTATTACATGGACAAGCTAATAACCCTCTAAACCTCAGTTTTCTCAACTGTAACATGAGATGATGAGACCAGGTGTTCAACTGCTCTCTGATTGTTAATATACAGTGAGCCATAAAATAGTGAGATATAAATACAATAAGAGTCTAGGTGATCTGGGATGTCCAACAAAGAGTACAATTCAAATGAGATTCCCAATAGATGATTTCTTCCAAATGTTCCTGTTTGTAAATATCATTGTACTGATTGCTTCAAACCCAGGAAAATGGAGAATCCCCCAAATAGAATTTAAAACCTATTTTGAGGTTTTAAACAGTTTGGTCCATTTCCACACAAGAAAAACCAAATGAATAAAGAATGCCTACTATTATATGAATTTGGAAAGATCTTTGGCATGCCTTGCAGGTAAACAATAAGAAAAAGTAAGAAATATTGTATATGAATAATCACTTAGCTCTTTTTATCAACCTCAGACTTCCCCATGAAACAAAATCTTTCTTTTTAATATGAATATTTTTCCAATATGGTTGTGAAACATGGAATAACAACCAACAATGAACATTACAGGTCACTCAAATAGTCATGATAAAATGTATGATAGGTGTAAAGAGATGGCAAAGTATTACCAACAAAGAAATTCAAGAAGAAATGGCATAAAAGATGTCATCAATAGATGATGGTTAGGAAGTAGTTTGTCCTTTCTTGTAGCAAGAACAAGAATTTAATAGGCAGGATATGTGTTCTAATAATAATACTAATATGATGTTAAGAATAGATGAGACAGGGGCAACTAGGTGGCGCAGTGGAGAGAGCACCATGCCTGAAGTAAGGAGAACCTGAGTTCAAATCTGGCCTCAGATACTTAATACTTCCTCGATGTGTGACCCTGGGCAAGTCACTTAACCCCAAGTGCCTCAGGGGAAAAAAAAAAAAAAAAAAAAAGAATGAGACAAAGCATATTGGCTAGAGCCCTCACTGAGGATTCTAAGGAAAATTTGGATAAAGATAAGAAGATCCAAATGGGCTATTGGATAAAGGATCTGCACCACTGGATAAAGCATCCCTACAAATGAGAGCGCCGATTCATTAAAATCTTAAAGTATTAAATTGAAGCTTGTTGAGTCACGATTAGAGCATATAAAAATAGTTCATCTTTATGTAGCACATTAAAGTTTACAAAATGCTTTCTGCCCAATAACTCTGTAAATTAGATCTTATGACTCACTGTTTTTACATTTTACAGATAAGGAATCTGAGGTTGAAAGACACAAAATGACTTTTCCATTGGCTTACAACTAGGAAGTGTTAGAGCCAGGAACCAAACTTTATTTTGTGAAGCAAAGTCTTCTTTCTAAATCCTGATAGGGAAATATCCTGATCTCATTTTCTCCACTACCCAATAATCCCAAATACCATTTTCCCTAAGCAGATTTTATTGGGTCAGGTCAGCCCAATTTTAAAACCTTCAATAGATCCCTAATTTTTTTTTCTGAAACCACAAAATTTGAGGTTTGAGAGAGAATTATCAAATTCTGCAAACTCATTTTACAGATAAAGAATTAAAGATCAAGAGACTAAGACTAAACCTGAAATAATGGAAAGTGAATTTAAATCTTGATTCCATTCCCAGTCAATCATGTAACACTGGGCAAGTCATTTTAAACTCTCCAAATCTCAGTTTCCTCATTTATAAAATGGGAATAAGAATATTTACATCACCAGACTCACCAGGTTGTGAGTACTTGGTAAATCTTAAAGTTTTCTTTAAAAATTATGTTATCGTCAATCAATTATTTGTGATTTCATTTCATTTCATCCAATACAACATAAAATTGCTTACATTCTATAACATAGCATTTTAGTAGGAATTGTATTTACTTTAAATTAAATACATCTAGTTATGGTAGGCACTAACATAAAAGTCCCCAGTGACTCAACATAGGAGATGAGAATCACACAGCACTTTTATTAACACCAAGTTTCCCCATGAAACAAAATCCAAGGCCAAAATAGCTATTCCTGCCTTCAGGAGCATTGGTTTATGCAGCAAGAAAGCAAGCATTTCTGACCACTTCATTCCAATCCCCAGCTGATTTTGAGGGTTCACAAAAACTTCTTCTTAAAGCCATAGGGCAGTGAGTACAGTCTCACTTTGAACTGTCACTTCTCTTTAAGCATTCACTGACAATTTGAGATAGCTGAATGAAAGGTATTACAGATAGGTGGAAAATGATGTAGCATCCTACTCATCTCACCATTAGCATAATGTAAACAAGAAAGGTGCTGTGTCTCATTCCCACTAACTCCATGATAAATTATATTTGCAACCCAGCACCTGTAATCTAAAAGGCCCCTGTTATACCAGGTGCTGTGTACAAGCAGGCTGATAAGAAAGGAAAGGCTTCCAACCACAGGAGTAAGAACTATGTCAAGAGAGGTGTAATTTGCTCATGAAAGAAAGCAAAATGAGATGAGATGTATAAGCCCGTTGGGCAAAGACCATGTCTAATTCAATATTTCATGTGTCATCTTGCATATTATTGGCTCTTGAAAAATGCTAAATAACCTTGAAAACATCCTTGAACCTTTTTTTTTTTTTTCTGGGGGAATAAATATAGGAATTAACTTCAAAGATGCTGCTTGAAGAACACAAAACATTAATTCATAGGATCACAGATGTAGGCCTGGAAGGGACATTAAAAGTCCCACCTTCTTCGAATCAATGAACCGATGAATAAAAAACATTTATTCAGCATTTATACACTAAGTACAATGCTAAGCTCTGAGGAAACAAATAGCAAAGCAAAGATAGTACCTGTCTTCAGTAGCTTACCTTATAATAAAAGACAACATATATAGGGGAGTCTTAAACAGAAAGGTCACAGAATGGTGAGTGAAACCATTGGGAGCAGATTGGCAAAACCTTTCTAAGAATAATGACAGAGTTGATTTGATCCAATTCAATTCACTAAGCATTTATTAAGCTCTAACTATGTGACTGACAGCTTGGCTTAGTGCTATGGATCTCATCTCACTTTTCCCTCAGCATCCAATGATGTTATCTGCTTCCAATATAATCACATCTATCCTTCTCCCATAACAGTTCAATAAATCCCCCACTCAACTCACTCCTGCTGCTGTTTGGCTATTGTAAAAGGTCCAATCTTCTGCCTTCGCTATAGAATGTTAGCCCTTCAGGACAGTTATAACCTAGCTCTGACCTGAAAACCCATAGCAACAGAAGTATAGGTGCCATTGGGAATCCCTCCTGTCCCCACAACTTCAGCTTACTTACTCTCCTTCTCCACTTCCTTTAGAACTTCATAGTTTGGGCATGTGTTTGTCAAAGAGTAAGTTCTAGCTCTTCAGGCATTGAATTAGTCAGGGCCCCTTCCCACCCTCTTCATTTTTAGTAGGACACAGGGGTTGTAAAATACATCATAGATAAAATTATACTACCTTTTCCCCTCCTCCAAACCCCTTCTCCCAAACTTCTTTATTTCTGGCAAGGTATCCTTGCCACAATTCTTCCAGCCACTAAAATTCACAACTGTGGTGTCATACTCAACTCCTCACTTCCACTCACCCAGCATTTATAAGCAGTTGCCAAATCTTGTCATTTTTATCCACAAAACATTTCTCTAATCCTTTCCCTTCTCTCAACTCCAGATCACCACTTTAAATTCTGATTGCTTGATCTCACCTAGATTAGTGCAATGCCTTCCTTTTTGGTCTTCATGATTCAAGTTTCTTTTTACTCTTAATTTCTTTCACACATCTGACAAAGTAGTTTTCCTAAAGTTCAGGATGGCCATTTAATTCCCCTGTTCCACAAACTCCAATGGCTGTCTACTAAAGCTAGCTACTCTATTTGACACTTAAAGCCTTTATTTCTTAGTTGCAACTTACTTTTCAGTGTCATTATGTATTATATCACTTCCTACATTCTATGTTCCAATCAAATTACCCTTTTTGCTATTCCTCACATTCATACATAAACAGAATTAAAATGTCCAAAAAGTAAACAGGAAATTTGGTAATGATCAACCATCCATTAAATAGAGCCATATAAAGAAATAGAGTGAATTTCTATTAAAAAAACAAAAACAAAAAACTTTCTGCTGAATTTAAATTGGAGCCAAATCACATTTGCTGATTAATTTTATTTTGCATTTGGCAAATATCTACACACAGAGAAACACAACTCTTGAAAATATTTTATGTTCATTTACTATTATGACCTTTTTGTTTGATTTTCATATTATATGTTTTTCAATTTAGAAATATCTTTTTAAAATTACCTGTTTGGTTAACTACATTGATAAAATTAACAGAATTGTGAATTATTAAAATTATCAGAGCAGCTACATAGCACAATGGATATATTACCAGGCTTACCAGCAGGAAAATTCATCTCTCTTAATTCAAATCTGGCTTCAAATACCTACTAGCTGTATGATTCTGACCAAGTTATGTAACTTCCCCTGGCTTCATTCTCCTCACCCATCAAAAGAACATAACAATAATACCTGCCTCAAAGGTTGTTATGATGATCAAATGAAATAATATATGTAAAGCTCTTTTCAAGGTTGTTATGAAGATCAAATGAAATAATATATGTAAAGCTCTTTTCAAACCTTCAAGCACTAATAACAGCTAATATCTATACAGAGCCTACTATATGTAAGACATTGTGTTAAATGCTTTAAAAATGCTATCTCATGTTATCCTTCAAAAATGAAGACATTTTTGGCCAATGGGGGTTAAGTGTCATGCCTGGGGCAGCCTAGCTAGTAAGTGCCTAAAAATCAGTTTGAACTGACTCGAGTCTTGGAATGCTATCCACCAAGCTTGTGGTTACAAGCTTAATGTGTATATAGTAATGCATTAGTGCAACAGTACATGTCTATAAATCACAAATATATATAAACTTTTTTTTTAACTAATAGAAGTACTTAATTAAAGAAGCTTGAAGACAGCTGACATACTGTATAGAAAACTAATGTCAGGAAGACTCGGTTTAAAATCCTTTCTTTGATACAAACCAGCTACATGACCATGAAAAAAACACTTAACCTCTCAAACAACTCTCTAAGACTATAAGTTTACAAAGATGCTGATTGTGTTGATAAGTTTTTTACCCATATGCTAATGAAATCACAGATCCACCTAAAATTGTGCAAGGTATTGGGAATACAAAGGTAAAAATAAAATAGTTGGTGATATATTCTATATATAGTAAGAAACTAAGGCTCACAGGATTATATGTATGGTATGCTGATTAACATTTAATAACTGACTTTCTGAGGGAAGGGGAAATATATGGACAACATATATTTAAGGTTTTTTTTTTCCTTGTTGTTCAGTCAATTCAATTGTGTACAACTCTTCTTTACCCTATTTGAGGTTTTGCTTGAGTAAAAATACTGAAATAAATTAACATTTAACAGATGAGGAAATTGAGGCAAATGAATTAAATGACTTGCTTAGGGTCATACAGCTAGTATGTTTGAGGCCAGATTTAAACTCTGATCTTCTTGATTCTAGGCCTGCCATTCTATCTACTGTTCCACTAGCTGCCCTATATTTAAGTTTAATTTACTTTATTAACATTTTCTCCATTCACTTTCTTAAGTCTAGATAATCAAAAAATAGTAAACTGTTTGTGGCATTTGCCATTTTCCTACATAGAAATGGTCACATTGAACATTTAACAATCAGCTCATTTGAGCTGGCTTTAGCTCATGTGATTACAGGTCATATTCAAGGTCACATAGGTCATAAAGGTCAGAATTAGAATGTGAATCCATATCTTCAAACTCAGTCAGCCCTCTTTTTAACCACCCTGCATAACATTCTTTAAAGTTGCCTTTATAAAATAATAAGTAGAAAGCACTCATTCAATGTACCTTCACACCATCACTGCACAAACAGAAGTGTAATCAGGCAACAGGAAAAAAAAAAAAAAACAACTGCAGCTTTTAAGCATTTAATTTAAGGCTAGACTGCCCATCCAAAGCCCCCACATGCCAACAGATTCATAACAATGAAACCCACCAAATAATGATCTCTGAACAGAATTAGGAAAAAATTCACTTGCTTATTATCTTTTTCCCCATTATTGAAAATTCACACATATCCTTTTTCTATGCACTGACATCTGGCTCTTCACACCACGACAAAAAAATATTATTCAGACTCAATTTATCATAAAGAATAATAAATGCTATTTTTAAAAGCACAGCTAAAGATAGCTTTACAAATAAGCTAGGACTTTTATAAATTACTACCCACTAAAAGTGTACAATGGGGAAACTGTCATGAAATCATATTAAGATAATAGTAGTTTTAGTTAATGAAATTTGGTGACCAAAAGAACATGAGCTCTAGGAATTATGTAATAACAAAAGCTTTTTGTGTGTTTCTTGTCAGCCACAGGAAGCAAAATTTAGAATGTATTCTTGGGGAATCAAGGTACATAAAAAGATGCAATCAGTTACAAATCTTAATGCCAATGTCCAAAATTCTAATTTTGGCTTAACGCCAGGAAAACTCTAAGAAACTTATTGTTTATGTACTATCGATATCTCTTCCAATCACAGAAGCAAAAGCAAATGGATATTTGTAGAATTATTTTAAACTGAAAGGAGTCCATGTTAGCCAAGAAAAGATAGTAAAAAGGCTAAATGGTTGCTTAATGGACCTGTTTTAATTATGACTCCAATGACTAAGGTTATTAGCACCTCCCTTCCTGTGACTACCAACATTATTATTTTTTTTAATCAAATGGGTTCCTAGATGAAATTCAGCATTTACAAAGTATAATTACACAGTAATGTCTGACATTTAACATCTATGGATGAAGAGATGTTTCTCTTCATCAGCATAATTATAAGCAGCTTGTTCTGGGATCACCCTGCAGTTTCATTACCCCAGTGTGGCCAATAGGTTGTCACTCTGATGTTCTTAGATGGCTTTACCTCTTAGTAATAGCTGATGAATGTATATCACTGGAAAGTTTGCATTATCTCATTTGAAACTCAGAGTATTATTACCTCCCTTCACATGAGGAAATGGAGGCCAGAAAGACTATGAGGAACTTGACCAAGATTAATAAATTAACAGATGAGATTTGAATGTAGATCTTTTGACTCCAAGTACAGTGTTCTATCCACAAAACAATGGAAAGACACAGAACTTCACTGTCACTTAATTTCTTTCTGTCTTAATTTCTTCATCTGCAAAGTAAGGATAATAATAGCATTTAGATTATAGAGTTATTGTAAACATCAAATGAATAAACATCTAAAGCACTCTGCAAACTTTAAGATGCTACATAAATGTTTGCTATTATTATTATTCTATTCTACCCCTCTGATGGATATCTAACCTTAAATAATAAATGTCCAGCAGGTTCACGTGGCAATGGTGGCTGGGGAAAGTAAGAGATAAAAAGACAGAGACGGGGACCAGAGAAGCTGAGAGAGAATGAGAGGATTGTCCTGAGCTAAATTGGTCAGAATCATCATGACACATAGCATCCAATGGACATGTCTTCCAGGGAGAAGGTGAGAGAAAAAGAGGGACTACGAAGCACTGGATTGTCCTTTGGCACAAAAAGTTGATGCCCAATTAGATTTAGAAAAAAGTGACAAAGAGTTGATGCCCAATTAGGTTTAGAAAAAGCTCTTCTCTGTAAACCTCAATTACCTGTGATGCCTTATGACATTCAGCGTTTACAAAGTATAATTACACAATAGTGTCTGACATTTAACGTCTATGGATAATTTAAAAGACTTGTACTTCAGCAAGGCTGCTCAGGAGCAACAGTAATCACTTCAATTAGCTTGGCACCATTACAATGTAACAAGACCATTTGACTGCCTATTAGAACCAGCCAAGCTCTTCAAGTGTGTTAATTTAGCAGTCATTGCTAATTTCTGGGCTTTGCAACATTTGCATAGGAAAACATAGCCTTGTTCGCCAGAGAGGGAGTTTCATTCCTGCACCAACTTCCTATTCTTAGTGGGGCTTTTTAAATTATTATGAAAAACAGAAACATTCAAAATATAGACATCTCCTTTGAATGGGGGTGGGGGTGGGGGGAGAAATACTCTTATTTTACCTCCATTTCATCAAAATGTTGGTTCTTCTGGTCTCTTGTTCTGCACAGATTTCCCTTTCTTCTCAACAGAGCAAAGTCATGCTGGGAAAATTATAAAGACTTTGACCTCTCAAAGATCCCCAGGGGAAAATGAGTGAATTAGAAATGTTTATGAACTCACAGGCCATGTTACTGTTGTTGGTATTATGATGTATAATAATAACCCACATCTGTAGAGTACTTGAAAATCACCAAAGCCATTTCACCCAATTTTTCTGTTGTGGCTGTTGTTCTTCCACTACCATCCCTGTGAAGTATAAGGGTAAGTATCATTGTCCTGTTATAGAGAGGAGGAAATTGAAACTCAGGTGAAAATACAGTATCAAAAGGACCTTTGAGTCTAACCCTCTGAAAATTGAAAATAAGAGGGATTAAATGACTTGTCTAGGATCATACAGACCTGAATAGAGGTCTCCCTGCTTTACTTGAAGTCAGGCAGTATTGTGGGTAGCACAGTTCTATCCACTATACCAAACCTTCTTAAACTATGGGTCATGACTCCATATGAGGTTTCATAACTGAATGCAGGGATAGCAAAAAATTTGGAAGCAGTAAAAGGTATCAAATATTCCACCAAGATTTATGTCTTTATGTAAAAATTAAAAAGCACATACATCTCATTAGTATGCAAATTTGCTTTCATCTTTAATAAATGATGAGGTTATATGTATACCAAAGGATTATTTTAATATATATTTCTTTATGATTTATTATCAGGAAATATATGGTTTGTAGACCTTTTTATATATCTATTTGCTCAGAGTCATGTAAAAATTTCTTGGGTGAAAATGGGTCACAAAGTGGAAAAAGTATAAAAAGCCCTGGCCTATGTGTTCCTAATCTGATCTGCCCAAGAAGTACTGGCTACAAGTCTGGTACTTTGCTCTATACACTATTGCCATTTGAAGTAATATTGGTATATGCAATAAGACAATAGATTTCTATTAGGAAGGGATTGTATAGCTACTTGACCATCTTACAGAGGAGGAAATTGAGGCTCCAAGAGAGTTAATTGATTTTCCTAATGTAACTGGTAATTCAATGACTTTCCCAACATACACAGTAAGTGTATGAGCCAGAGACAGGATTCAAGTCCAAACCATCCACTTATAGATAGATGAGAAGGGACAAACCTTTTTTTTCAGGTTTCAGTTTCCTAGGCATATGGAAACATGTCTATTGGTTAATTCAACATAGAGTTCTTCTGTGACTATTCAGAGATTTTCATAAATATGGCAAATTCTTAAAGTAATCCATTTTTGTCTTCTTTTTTTTTTATTTGTAGTACTCTGTATACTAGCTTAAACATGGGATTTCAATAAAAAGTAATAATATTTTATATAAAAAATTTGATAATAGTGTGTTATAGTAGAAAGAGCACTGGCTTCACAATCAGGGAACCTTTGTTTGTATCCCAACTTTGCTATTTATATTTGACCCTATAATGGCTGAAAAGGCTAGTAGGAAATAGTTTTTACAGGCAAAGGAAAAAAAAGGCTGAAGGAACAAAGTTTTGCCTGGGACAGACAGAATCAGAAATATGGAAATGTTTGTAGAGAAGAGACTTAGTCTGTGGATATATGTGAGTGATGGCAGCCAACCATAAGTAGAAAAAGCTACTACATGATGAGTAGTTGGAGGTTTATTGCTGATCCATTTTTGGAGTGATATTTTTGGACAACACTTGCCA
The DNA here is from genome assembly GCF_048593235.1 of Sminthopsis crassicaudata. Classification (NCBI taxonomy): domain Eukaryota; kingdom Metazoa; phylum Chordata; class Mammalia; order Dasyuromorphia; family Dasyuridae; genus Sminthopsis; species Sminthopsis crassicaudata. Next base: position 409,052,811 of record NC_133617.1, on the reverse strand, counting down.
TTGGCCAAACTATATATGCCTCAGTATTGGGAACTAGTGATTTTTGTACACTCTCCATTTTCCCTTTTCCCCCTTGTTTTGGAGCTAACTGATGAACTAGTTTTATTTACCTTGTGAAGTTTCCATAAAAGAAGTCTCATTTACTTACTGTTTATAAAGAAAATCTAATATTACTTCTTTCTAAGTGAATGTCTATTATAAAAAGTTAGACAAAGGAAAAATTCGACTAGCTAGGATATGACAGAAGGTTAGAGAGACTAGTATCTGCCCAATGTTTAGGAAAGGAAAAAATCTCTTACTTACTCTGGAACTCTATGCTTTACTGACTTGCACTAATCATTAGAATAATTAAGTTGTCAGAAATAATAAGGATAAAGGACAATGTAAATATCTAGAGCCATTTGTCCTGGGCTTTAAAGGAACAACAGTAACTCTATATTGAGTTCTTGAGGGACACCAATCAACTATATCTATATATACATACAGCATACAGTAGGATTAATAGGCTAGAGTGTTGGTCTTGGAGTCAAATAGACTAGGAAACCAGGAATAAGACACTTTGTTCATTTGTAAAATGGGAATAATAATGAGGTAGATACCTCATAGGTTTGTTGTAAAGCTACATCATCAATTGTCATTATTATTGCCCTTGAATCCTTGAGCAAGTTATTTAAACTTTTTGAGCCTCAGTTTTCTCATCTGTAAAATGACAGGGTTGGATTAGATGACCTCTAAGGGTTCTTTAGCTTGAAATAACATGATCTTAAAGTCATTCCTCAATAGTTAAAGGACACGAATCAGTACGTTTCAAAAGAAGAAATTAAATCTATTAATATTCAAATTATCTAAATTAGATAGAAAATTATCCAAATCACTAATAGAGAAATGCATAGTAAAATAAACCTCAGCTCAACTTTATATCCATTAAATTGGCATAAATTGTTACAAGAAGGAAAAAAGACAATTGTTGAAAGGTCTGGAATAAAACAGAAATATTAATAAAATGTTGTTGAAGCTCTGGATTGGCCCAGCCATTCTCAATTTTGCATTATACTCAGATAGTCATACTGTGAATAATCTTTGTACAAACAACATTTACTAGATTCCAAGGCAAAGAAGAAAAGAGCCCATGGATTATATATATATAAAGAGAGAGAGAGAGAGAAAGAGAGAGAGAGAGAGCAGTTCTTTTTGTTATAGAAAAAAAAATTGAAAACTAAGGAGGTCCCCAATAAATAGGGAATGACTGAGCAAATTATTGTATATGAATGCAATGGAATATTTTTGTATTTTATGTAATGGTAAAAGTGATAATTTCAAACAAATCTGAGAAAATTTCCATGAATTTATGCTTAGTGAAATGAGCATAACTAAGAATTTTAAAGATTTAGGAACTCTCATCAATGTGATGATTATGTTTCCATAGTACCAATAATGAAGCATGCAATCCACCATGAGAGAGAAGTGATGGACACAAAATTCAGAATAAGACATATATTTTTGCACATGGCCATTTAAAAAATTTATTTGCTTCATTATATATTTGCTTTAAAGTATCTGTTTTTCATTTGTCTTCATCTATGGTAGGAAAGTAAAATGAATGGGGGGATAGATCCCCCAAAAGATAAATGCCAGAATTAATGCATTAATTTTAATGCTATTATAATGTCAAGTCCTATCTCTGCATCTTACTAGGTCTATTACTTTGAAAGATTATTTACCTAACAGGGAGAAGAATGAAAGAGCGGAGAAAGTGTGGGTCTGGAATCATTAAAAATCTGATTTTACTATTTATTACCCATAAGATCTGTCACATAATTTTGCCTCTTTGGGGCTCAATTTCCTTATCTGTTATGTAGATAAGCTCTAAGATCAATAAATCAATGATTCAATGATCCTATGAAGCTGGGTCTATGCCAGAGCCTCAGTTTCCTAAGAAGGTTATGCTAAATGACTGCTGAAGTCACTTGCCAGTGCTGCTATTCTTTAATTATATGGTTACTCACTACATAACATTTCTATCTCAACAGCCCACATATAATATTTCAGATGTAGTATCTTCTTCTACTAGACGTCCTACACAATAGAGAAAAAAAGCTATAGAAACGTTGGCTCTTTTATCTCTCCCCTCTTTCTGGATAGCAAGCAAAGAAGAACAGGGGTACCCCCTTCACATCTGAGTCCATATAGCAAACTCCTACCAAAAAAAAAAAAAAAATGAGTAATGCCTTTTGAAAACCAGATTTTTTGAGTTTCACTGCCTCCCTTCCTATACAAAGGATTTAAACTGAATTCACTGAATGCAAAAGTATCCCTAGCAGGCATAAGTTGCTCCTACAAAGATCAGTGAAAATAACAGCAATGTATAGTATGTATCAGTAATATCAACAATATTTCTGGCAAGTGACTAATGTCCTAGCCTTGTAAGTCTGACCTTCTGCTCACAATCTGATGGTCTGTTTACTGAACAAACAGACACTAAAGAATGTTAGTCTTCATTAGGGCATATTAAAAGTGTTTTTTAAAGCTATAATAAGGCTGGGGAATAACAGAGTAAAGACAACTTAATTTATCGGCTCTCTTAATATATTAACACCCACTAATGAGAACTATCAGCTCCTTAAATTTATTTGTTTAATAAACATACCATTAGATTGTTCAATGAAGGTCAAGCCAACAAAAATAGGGAACTCTTTCTCTACCTAGAAATGTAGCATAAATGAGCAGTTAGGAAACAAGCATTTATTAAGATCTTATAATGTGCCAGGCACACTACTAAGCCCTGGATAGATAGAAAGAAAAGTAAAAATCTTCTATTCTGCAGGAATATCCATTCTAATGGTGAGATAAGTAAATAAGTAAGTGTACTCAAAATATATAAAGAATAAATGGAAGGTGATCTAAAAGAGGAAGATACTAGTAGTTAGACTGGGAAAGACCTCTTAAAGAAGATAATATTTGAGCTAAATCTTGATGGTAGGCAGAAAAATTAAGAAACAGAAGTGAGTGGGCAAAGAATTTTAGAAATTAGGAACAATAAAATGTCTTATTCAAGAAATTGTCACTGTAACAGGATTGTAGAGTATAAGAAAAGGAGTAAAGTGCAAGAAGACTGAAAAGGTAGAAAGGAACCAGGATATAAAGAGCTTTAAAAACCACTTGGTTTTGGAGGAGTAGGGAGCCAATATGGCTCATTCAGGAGGAAAAGGAGGTAGTAACACAGAGTGGGCCATGCTTTATTAAAAAAAAAAAAATCATATTGGCAGCTGTGTGCAGAATGGATTGAAGTAGGGAAAGTCTTGAGGCAGAAATGCCAATATTACAGTAGTTCAGAAGAGAGGTGATGAGAGCTTATACATGGGGTGCTAGCTGTGTGACTAAAGAGGAGATATGTGAGAGATGTTCTGAAAGTAGAAATGACAAGATTGAATAAATGGGGTAAGTAAGAGTAAGGAATCAAAAATATACTCTGAAGTTTTAAGCCTGGGCAGGATGAGGGCTGATAGTACCCTCAAGAACAATGGAAAAATCTGAAGGAGAAGGGGTAAAAGGAAAAAGACACTATGATGAGAATTTTATCTATATTCTTTTAGATCTAAAATGTTATTTTATACATCACTATCTTCTCTCTAAAGAAGTTAGCAAAATAAAGAGTATATTTTTATTAGAAAATCTTAATTTTAGTATCACAAAATTATAGAGTTGAAAGGGATCTTGGTAGATAGCTCACATAAGATATTATTAAAAGAATCCTAACTTTCATCTTGCCTAATTGTTTCAGTCATGCCTAACTCTCCATGACCCCATTTGGGGTTTTCTTTGCTAAGATGCTGGAACGGTTTGTCATTTTATTCTCCAGCTTATTTTATAGATGAGGAAATATGGCAAAAAGAGTTAAAGGATTTGTCCACATTCACACAGAATTTAAACTCATAAGGATGAATCTTACTGATTACAAGTCCACTACTTTATCCACTGTGTCATTTAGCTATCCTAAAAGAACTCCTATACAACGTATCTAAGATGAATTTATCCAACTGTGCCTGGAAATTTTTAAATTATGGGAAATCTACTACCTCCTGAGATAGCATATTCAATTTTGAAATAGTTTTAATTGCAAGAAGGGGGTATTCAACTGAGCTTTTAATTGGTATTGAGAATTTCAGTTTAGGAAACTCCTTTATACGATATAATTTGGCATATTTTTGTAATTTATAGTCTTAAGAAATTTGTCTAGACACTGAGAGTTTAAATCAATAAGTTAACAGGCATTTTTCAAACACTTCTTATGTGCCAAGCACTGAGGAAAGCAGAGGGAATACAACCCAAATACAATCCAAAAAAAAAAAAAGGCAGTCCCTGACCTCATGGAATTGACATTCTAATTACACATAAAAGAATACTGTAAAGGGAAGCATGAAAATGGGAGAAAGTATTAATGTGAGAATAATAACAAAGTCCAGAGATTTATAAGCATAGCTGGGAGAGAAATGAAGGATTCATGATGGAGGAGGAGGGGAATGTGGTGGTGGTGGTGGTGGTGGTGGTAGTGGTGGTGATTCTAGGAGGAATTCAGCCATGGAAGAAGGATAGAGGGATCTTCCAAGGTGGGAAAACACCTTGTTCACTGAAGTTGTTTACCTTTCATTCTTGAAAAGAATCAATGATATCAAAAGAATGGTGTCTTGATTTGTGTATGATTTGGATTTAAGTGAAGCACAGCTAGGCAAAGTCATTAGTATCACTCTTTCCTCCAAAGTCTAGTGGCAAGAAAAAAGTCAAGATCACTGGTAATGTCTGGAAATGCAATAGATGACCTTGACCTTTCTGAATTAAGGTCTTTCCACATTTACCTCTCATAGTATAGTTATTTTTGTACTTGTCATTCCTCACATAAATTTATATGCTCTGTGTGAATGGGGCCTATGATCATATTTCTATCTGTATCTTCAATGCTAGGAGCAATGCTTTGCACAGAGGGCACACAATAAATATTTGTTGAATTTAATCGAATCCTATTAACAAGTGATAGTCTATCCATCTGGGAAACCAACCTGAAAGGACATGTCTGTCATACTATATTCTTATGATCAACAAAACAGGGATTTGTCAGATCCAAAAGGAGAGCATTCTAATTTACATATGCAAAATACCAACTTAGTTGTTATGACAAAATTAAAACAAATACATATGAATCAGTCGTACAGCACTGCATTCAAAAGGCTTGTGAGCTTTGATATATAAAGCATGATATATAATGTAAAATATGAATAGTAAAAATAATAAATCCCCTGAAGTGGTTGCATTATTTGAATTTGTGCTTGCACAATTTCATTGGATTGGAATCCATACAAAATGACATGATTATAAATTCAAATAATACAAATATAAATAAATGTGTAACCACTTCATTTTTTCAAGGATACCAAATTTTTCACAACAACAACAAAATCTTTCCTATAAAGTATCTTAGAAAAGGGGATAAAATAAGCTGAGTATAAAATCCAGCCTAGTTCTAATAAAGTTTGAATAATACAGAAAAGAAAGCTTTGAGGAAAACTGGATATGCATGTGGCATTGATGGAAAGATGGTCACAAGAAACCATGTACATACATGTACATGTACACACACATTCATGAGCATGCACACATGTACCCTTCAGAAGCTACAGTGGTTCCAGAAGTCTTGTCCAACAACTGCTGGTCCAAAGAGGTTTTAATGTTTTGAGAGATGTCAGTCCTGTCAGAGTATATTATCATCATCATATAGTGATATTTCAGCAGTCATGAAGAATAGGAACCATTTGCCTTAATTCACATTAATCATATTAATCAGGGACTGGATGAATTTTAATTGTAAAATAATTCTCCCATTACTCTCATCATGGATCAGAGAGATATTGTTAGTTATTAGAGGATATTCCTTACTTCTGAACTAATAATAATAGCTCACATTTATATAGTTCTTTAAGCTTTTCAAAGCTTTTTACACACCTTATGTCATTTGATCTTCATGTCAAACCTATGAAGTAGGTAGACAGCATTGTTTTATCACGCAGTTCTACTCTTCATGATTCCATTTGGGATTTTCTTGGCATTTCTTTCTCCAGCTCATTTTACAGATGAGGAAAACTGATATAAACAGAATTAACATGTTTTGCTCAGGATCACATAGCTAGTAAGCATCTGAAGCCAAATTTAAACTTAGATCTTCTTTATTCCAGATCCAAGACTCAATATACTGTGCTCTCTAGCCGCTCAGATAATATTAATATAACCACAATATAACCACAGATGAAGAAACAGAAACTCAAAGAGAGGAAGTAATTCATAAAGATCATAAAGTATGCAATGATTGAAAGTAATCTTTGAACAAAGAACTTCACTCCAAGTATAATGCTCTGTCTCCTGTACCATATTATCACATTGAGGAGTCATAGTTCCGTAAGGAAAGAGGCATTTATAGACTCTATAGAGGATATGAACTAAAATAAAAAATATAAGGAGCTAAAAGAGTTACTTACTTGAAATATAACCAAGTGATCAGTCTCCATTTCCAATTAAGAGGAAGACACAGAGGAAAGGACATTCATGGAAGCAAAGTAGGAAATTAGATATCTGGAAGATACTCTTTCCTGAATATGAACCATAACAAAGAGTTACAGTAGAAGACTACATTTTAAATTGAATGAATATACAGCTGTAAAAATTGAGATATGTTACATGTTACTCACCTTATGGGTTAAACATAAGAAGCATTAAGATTTCTTCCAGCCCAATTTGGCTATAATTTTCTATTCTGAAAATGTGATCTCTTCTGCAAATCTTGACCTTTTCACTGATCATCAAGTATATTATGACTTTAAAATAATGTATATAATCCAGGCTGATCACCGAAATATTATCAATGGTTAAATATTATGTACTTACACTGTGTTAATACTGGGAATATAAAGAAAGGCAAAAATAGTCCCTGTGCTTACAGTCTAATAGGGAAGACAATATGCAAAAGATTAAAAATATGTAAAATATAAATATTATAAATGAGAGGTTATCTCAGAAGGAAGGTGCTGGGGTTGGACAGAGGAAGGGTTCTTATAAAAGGCAAGATTCAGACTGAGCCTTGTAGGAATCTAGGCAACTAGGAGACAAAGGTAAGGAAGGTGAGCATTGAAGCAGTCATGAGAGAGAACTGGTGCAAATAAATAAGAGTTGGAAGTTGAAAAAAAAAAAAAAGAGCAAGAAGACTAGTGTAGCACATTGACTAAAACTGTTTTCTTTTAGAAGGCAGGAGATAGCAGTGGATATATAGATTATATATTTAAAATGTCTGCAATGTTTGATATTGCTGTTATCAATGATATCCAATGGGTTTTTTATATTGAATTCACTACATTTTGTAGGGATGTATTCATGTTTCCTGGAATTAACAAACTGAAAAAGAGAGAACCATATTGCTATCTTATAATGAATCTCATTGGCCACAAAGATGTTTATTAAGGTAGTTGATAGGAGCACATACTGGTATTAAAAATACTTAGACTAGCTTCATCTGGAAGGATCCTTCAGAATGTAGGATTGGATCTCCCATAATGTTACTCATTATTAACCCCATATCCAAGATGGAATCGGATAGGAAAGTACTTTTATCTTATTCCACTAATAGACTAAAAGCTCAATGAGCTCAGAGACTATGCCCTTTCTGAACTTGGTGTTTTCCCCATTGTTTAATAATGGAAAGAATGAAGGAAAAGGAAAGAAAAGAAAGGGGACAAAAGGGAAGCAGAAGGAAGGGTTGAAAAAATTAGCATTTATTAAATACGACGTGCCAGGTACTTTGCTAAGTGTTTCATAAATATTATCTCATTTGATCCTCACAATAGCCTTTGAAAACAGGTGCTATTATTATACCCATTTGACAGTTAAGAAAACTGAAGCAGACAGAGATTAATAACTAGGCCAAGATCACACAAGTAGTTTGGTGTCAAGTTTTAACTCAGATTGTCTTTAACTCTAAGCCCAACACCCTATCCTTCATGAACAGCTACTAGTATCAGTTCTTGTGGGCCAAGTAAATCAATCACCAATGAGAACAGAGCAGAGGACCCTGATAAAATAACAACAGTGTCCACAGGAATGAGAATTGCATGCCAGAAATTACTACCTCAAAAGAGAATACTGGGAAATGATTCTATTATCCTTTACATACCTATAATTACTGAAGAACAGCAGAGATCCCTGAACTTGTCATCCTCATTTATATATACCCCACATTATATCAATACAACATCATTTGCCTTTCAAAATAATACTAGGAACCCCTACCTTGTTTATTAAGAATACATCATAACAAAATGGAGCATCTTATTTAGGAAGAATTCCTCTAGGGGAGGAGTTAACTTTAATCTATTAAAATGCATGCATATCTCTCTTCCTGGGGATTTGCTGCCCATTGGCTAGCATTACAATGGTCAGGGGAGGAGGGGGTAGGAGGAGGCAGAGGTTAACAACTGAAACAATAAGGAAACATCTAATAACATCACTACTCTATAAGAACTGAACTTCTCTTCCATTTTTAGGGCATGAATCTAGAGTTGTGGTGATTTAAATGCTTCACAGTGGTGCCCTTTATAAATTATTAAGTAAAAAAATGATGGTGACATTCTCAAGTTATTTTAGTTCTTTAGAATAGTGCCTAAATAGAAAGCCCAATATAGATCCACAAATTCAAAACATCTTGCCTCGAAATGACTAATCTCAACCATTGAAAAATAAATACTGCAGTTTGCTCTGATATAATATGTAGCAATAAGAGAAAAATGTGACCATATTATTTCTCAGTCACTTGAACACTACTAAATAATGTAGCTACTGAAATATATGTACTCCCCCCTGCCATTGTATATAGCATCAACCAGTCATTTAAACAAACTAATGCAATAAAAAGCCAGAATTCATATGAACTTAGATATAATCTAGATCAGGTAATATCCTTTGTGCCCTTTCATTGTTATATCAACAAAAGGTAGTGGATTCAAATCCTTACTTCATAAGAATGTTAAGTTCAGAAGATAACATCACATAAACAAATTAATCAATAGTCATTCATTAACACAGAGGGTGCAAATTAAGGGATGAGACCATTTTTGTCTATAGATGCAGAGTCACTCTAAGTTAACATAACCATAAGGTTCAATCAATAATACACAAAGCCCTGTGGATATGCTTACTAATCCAAGAAGGAAACAAGAAAGCATATGTTCTCCTGCCTCACTGCCATCCCAAGTCCCTATTTTGGCTGACTCTTGGAACAATAATTAGAGGTGACATTTAAAAAAGCAGTTTAAGGAGGGAGAGAGAGAGAGAGAGAGAGAGAGAGAGAGAGAGAGAGAGAGAGAGAGAGAGAGAGAGAGAGAGAGAGAGAGAGAGAGAGAGAGAGAAATCCTTTGGAATTAGGGAATACTCTAGTAGATACATATATCAGGTTGTTTTCTCTGAATATCCCACCTTCCTTCCCTCCTCTTCTGATCCAGGAAGCCCCAGAGCAAGCTACCAGCTCCTGTGACCTGAGTTTAGTAAGGTGACTTTTTTTTAATGATCCTAAAAAAAAGGATCATAGATTTAGTTAGAAGGGACCTTAGAGGTTGTCAAGTTCAACCCTAACCATTTATTACAGATGAGGAAACCAAAGCCCAGAGCATTTAAGTACTTTACCCAAAGTTACATATATTATATCAGAGCCATGATTTAAACCATTTTTTATTCCATATCCAGCTCTATTTCCATTGTAATATATTACATATCACCAGTAGTTATAATGAACAGATGCTTGTTAAATAGCAGATTCATCCTTACTGTATCTTTAATTGCTTCCTTGTAACTCTGCACCCAATAGCACAGCAGCTTTGTCATGTCTTATGCATGCCTGTGAATCAAGGGGTGAGGAGTTAAAGGGAAGAACATATTGGGGAAAAGTCCTTGTTAGAAGCCCTAAACAGTGTTGCTAGTGATATTGCTATTTTGATAACTAGGGAATACATAGATAGAGAGGGTTTAATGGAGAAAAGCTGGGAAAGTATATAGAAGCCTCTAAGTCCCAATGTAAATATGAATTAAAGTAAACTAAAGAGAACAGTCAATATGGAAAGGATAATTAGGATGCCATCATCTCAGAAATAATATAGGAGTAAATGAAGTATGGAAATTGTGTCTAACCAAGGCAGTCCTTTTTCCTGGGCACCCCTCTTGAAGCTGTCTTTTCATGAAGAGAGAGAATACATTCTAGCAACATTAACCTATGTACCTTAATGAAATCTTAGTATTCAAGAATCATTCATAAAAGTCTCACAAAAAAAATGTCATCTGTTTACATAAAGTCTTCAATCTAAGATGCAACAATCTCCTTCTGCTATGAACTCCCATAGTTCTTTATATTTCTGCCATATTCTATGTTTTTGTCTTTATTTTGTATTTGTGTGCCTCATGTCCACTCTAAGATTTCTCATATCTAGGAGGGAAGAGACCATGCCTTAAGTATACATCTTTGTGCCTCATCACATTCCTTAGTACAACATAGACTCTTTCCTATTATAGGATCTCAATTAATATTTGTTGAATGCTATTCTATTTTATTTCTTATTCCACTCAAAAAGCATGTACTTGCCATCCTTTATAGTACAGAACAGGATTGTAAACAGATCCTTCTTTTTTCCCTTAAATGCTTAAGAAGGGCACCATACTTTGGAGAGTTTATTTCTTTTGCAAGCTGTTAGAATTTTCCAAATCACAGAGCCCATGCTGAGTTATTTACACACTTCTAAGATCAGGAACTGTTAGACAGTCACCACCCTTCCCTGTTGTCACATGTAGTCCTGTCATGTGACACCACAGGATCTTCAGGAGTTGACAAATGAGCTATATTTAAGCATGGTGAAAACACAATTAGCTGTTATTCTCCTAAGGGGTCCTTTTGGGGGAATATCAGAATAGCTGTATCTCTAAAGAAAGGAAAGGGTTAGTCTTCTTGCTTTCATATTACAGTCTGTTCACAAGCAATAAATATGCTTAGTGGGTCATTATATAAAGGACAGGGAATACACTGAACTCTTCCCAAACACTTGTATAATGCCTGAGGAGGGAATATACATATTGACAAATCTGTTGTATTCTAACTAGAATTTGTATTCTTAGAACAAGGATCATAAATAAAGGCTTCCTTTGACAAAAGCAACTAATACCCTCCTGCAGTTTGACCAGATGGTTTTCTCAGCTTTGGTAAATCCAACAGTGACCAAGATTTCTACTTGAATTTGTTTTGTTTTGCACATCTATTTGAATTCTAAACTTCCACTTCAGAGTATTTTGTGATCAGTTTTGGGGGTAAAGGATTAAGAAATTCATTTTGTGTGATTCATGATAGATTCATGTGATTCACTCATTCAATAAATATTGAATGTCTAGATCATTGTGGGTATAAATATCATTTGGCCATAAATAAAATTTAGTTTGTTTATTTTAATATTTTTGCACTTTTGTTAAAAGCAAGAATCATCAGCAAAAGCAAAATCCAATACACATGCAAAACAAATAACAAAGTCCTGTGGAAATCCTTTGAATTTGATGAAAAAGAGAGAAAGAAAGGAAGGAGGGAAGGAAGGAAGGAGGGAAGGAAAGAAGGAAGGAAGGAAGGAAGGAAGGAAGGAAGGAAGGAAGGAAGGAAGGAAGGAAGGAAGGAAGGAAGGAAGGAAGGAAGGAAGGAAGGAAGGAAGGAAGGAAGGAAGGAAGGAAGGAAGGAAGAAAGGAAGGAGGGAAGGAAGGAAAGAAGGAAGGAAGGAAGGAAGGAAGGAAGGAGGGAAGGAAGGAAGGAAGGAAGGAAGGAAGGAAGGAAGGAAGGAAGGAAGGAAGGAAGGAAGGAAGGAGGGAAGGAAGGAAGGAAGGAAGAAAGGAAGGAGGGAAGGAAGGAAGGAAGGAAGGAAGGAAGGAAGGAAGGAAGGAAGGAAGGAAGGAAGGAAGGAAGGAGGGAAGGAAGGAAGGAAGGAAGGAAGGAAGGAAGGAAGGAAGGAAGGAAGGAAGGAAGGAAGGAAGGAGGGAAGGAAGGAGGGAAGGAGGAGGGATGGAGGGACGGAGGGAAGGAAGGAAGGAAGGAGGGAAGGAAGGAAGGAAGGAAGGAAGGAAGGAAGGAACGAAGGAAGGAAGGAAGGAAGGAAGGAAGGAAGGAAGGAAGGAAGGAAGGAAGGAAGGAAGGAAGGAAGGAAGGAAGGAAGGAAGGAAGGAGGGAAGAAGAAAAGGAAGGGAGAGAGGGAGGGAGGGAAATTTTGCTCTTAGGTCCAATTCATAATTTTATCAATGGAATGCTGGCATGGAAACTTCCTCTATCATCACAGATATTAACATGCATGTTAAACTGTATCTTGTTCTGGTCTTTCTTACTACCTCCCTCCCTTCTTGTTAGTATAGTAAATAAGTTTGTAAGTAGCCAGCATAAAATAACAATAGCAAGAACTTGTAATGCCAGAGAAACTAAGGTAAGATAGAGATTAGAGAGTATTTGATAATTTATTTAAAAGGGAAAGATTTACTGGGACCAAATGGATCCATGGTTGATCCCAAGGCTGAATGAGACTATTATCTTTAAGAATCCAGTCAAAAAATGTGAATTCTCAATGACATATACACAGGTGGCTCAGACTCAGGGGGGAGACTGAGGCAGGGGCAGAGTCAGAGTGCTGAGAGCAGGGACAGGGTGGAGTGAGACACCAGAGAAGGGGATAACATAATAGGGGGAGGCACTCTGGAGATGGGGAGAGGCATCTTGATAAGATGGTATCTGATATCCTGATAGCTTGGGAAGGGGAGAGGCATTCTGATGTTCTAAAATATAAGCTCTTTTATTTTTATCAAATATTCTGATTAAGAGGGAGGGATGGTTTTTCAGGATTGAGCAAAACAATTAGGGAAACTGAGTCAGGACAATAAAAGAGAACTGTGGCACAACAAACTAAGATTGCAAACAGGAACCTAGATATAACTAACCAGCTGTCTCAAAGATCAAAAGAGTGGAATTTGCAAGTTGTATGATACATTAACTAAAAATCACATCCCAAGATTACATGCTAAATCAGACTCTTTTGGTCCTATGATATGTAAACTTCAAATAAGCTCTAGATATACTCTAGTCTCTAATATCCTCAGTAAGATCAAGAGAACACCAAATATTGCTGATAGTTTTGAGATAATGTATATATGTTAATGAACCAACATTAAGGTATTGATGACAACTTAGAGTTGATATTGATATGTTAATTAATTCCAAAGTGATATGAATACATTAATCTGTCCTCCACTAAAACTCTTTAAAAATAAGACTCCAAATTCCTGCAGGATAAGCATCTTCAATCTTCATCTAGGACCACCTTACAGAGTGGTGCCAACTCCCATCCGTGTTTATATAAGTGATTCTCCAAACTTTCCCCTTCCCCATTCTCTTTCCCATGCTACCTGCTTTCTTCTAACACCCTAACCTTGTCTCCATGCTGTCTATCTCGGCACACCCCTTTCTGTGCCATTTGTGTCTGTACTTTCTTTACAATTTATCCACATATCCTCTGTACCTTATTAAAATATGATTGAAGCATTATTCCCATTGCTATCATAGTCTTTCCCAGAAAATACCTAAAGAACAAGGCATGCCCAATCCCACTTCATAATTTCATAAAGTAATCAGCAATTTAATCATGTTTGGATTTATAGACCATGGCTTAAAACTTAGGAATCAAGAGGTTCCTGGAAAAGGATAGAGGATTTTTACCAAGGGTTTGTGGGAATATATTTGCATGCAACCTGGCAAAGCTAATCAAAAGCAATTAAACTGAAAAGGAATAGGGCAAAAATTGCTGCATTGTATCCACTTAAGCTAGATATCATAGATAGAAGCTATAATTTATGGAGGATAACAAATAAAGACATTTATTTCAATCTCTTTTCACTGATCAGCATTTCTATTTTTAAACTAGTACCAAATAAATAAAATAAATTTTATGTTACTAATTTGTAGTGTACTGAGATCTAGTGCTACCTTTATTTCCAGTCTTTTTTTGTTATTTTCCTTGAGATATTTGAACTTTTGTTCCTTCAGATGAATTTTGTATTATTTTCTATTTCTCTAGAGTAATTGCCTTGGTATTTGGGTTCATATGGCATTGAGTCACTTTATTAATTGAGGTAACATTGTCTTTTTATTATGTTGACATGGCCTAGCCATGAGCAATCAATATCTCACCAATTGTTTGCTGTCTTTTTTTTTTTTTAACAGTATACTTTATAACTGTATTCATATAATTCTTATGTTTCTCTTCATGTATGGATTCCTGGATACTTTTCTTTTTTTATATTTTGTAATTATTTTAATGAAATTTATTTTTCCATTTCTTCCTGCTAGATTTTGTCGGCAACATATAGAAAGTTTATCCCTATGGAGACAACATTTTATAGTAAATCAAAAGTTGGCCTTATAGTCAGAAAGAACTGGATTCAACTCCTACTTCTGACACAGATTGGCTCTGTGGCCTTTTAGGAAGTCATTTAATATCTTATGTCCCTGGCAGTACTCTCTACAAGTATATGTTTCAGAGAAGATACATTCATAGAGGGAATTCCCTTGCCTGGAAGATTCCTATACCAGTGAAATCACAGGCCCAGTTCTTATCCTTTTCTTTTCCAAAGACCTTTATCTTTAGACTAGAAAGAACACATCAAAAATTACAAATAAGGAACTAATGCCCCAAATAAGTGGGGAGATAATAAAAATACAAGCAGTAGGTTTTGATAAATTTAAGTTGCCAAGTCCAAATTAGCAATATCATTGAATAAATAATTTTAAATTATGATTATTGAGTCATAAAAGATTTTTTTTTTTTTTTAGTGGAAGAAAACTACACAATTGGAGACAGGCAAATGTCCTAAGGTTTGTTTGTGTTTGTTTTTTAAGAGAAATGATACTTGCAACTATATGCCAATGAGTTGCAAATTCCATTCTCTTCCTTACCTAAAGAAATGATAAATAAACATCTTGAAATAGAATGATCATTATAAAACAACAACAACAACAACAACAACAACAACAAAAACCATACGTCTTTACTGAAGAGCAAGACATACCAGAAAAAGCTTTTTGATCCTTTCACGGGGTAACTAGTCTAGCAGATCAAAGAAGTATTATTGATATAATTTGTTCAGATTCTAGCAAAGCATTTAATAAATGCATATTTATTAATTAATATTAAATAAATATGCATTAATTATGCATATTTAATTGTAGTCTAGATGACAACTTGTTGAATATTTATAGAGAGGATTTTTGTTAAGGTATAGGTTAGACTCAAATGGCCTCTGAGTTAGCTCCCCCATCCTGAGATTCTAGGATCCTTATACACTTCTTTGTGAAATGCCTAGGATACCTGGAACTTTGAAAGCTGTGTCTGGGTAATGTAGTTCAAAATGATGAAAACATACTGTTCCCAAGAGAAGATCTTAGAGAAGTTAACTTCTGGAAAGATCATAAATTCTTTCATAGAAATATTTAATACACTGGAAGCAGAATTTCTGAGTCAGTCCATTTTCCCAAAATGTTTGTTTTTAATTCAAGAGAAAAATTGAAACCCTGACTACTAGAAAATAATCTGAACTTCTCAGCCCAGCTACAGCCAAGATTTCCCCTAAATTTTAAATCTTTGAGTTTCCTTAATCCCCCCTCCCTATAGATTACTGCCATTGTTCTGAGGCTATGATTGACCAAAGAGAGATCTCTTCAGTAAAGTATTGCACCAAATATCCACTGTAGTAATTAAGTAACTGATCATTTCACATACTGTAATAATGTCTGATGGATGTAGTTCTTTTGACCTTTTATTCCATCCTCAACTTAACTGATTTATTTATTTAGAATAACCAAACCCATCTATTGCTTTTATTTGTCACTGATATCTACACATGCCCAGATAGCATAAAACTCTCTGTTTGTGGAAGCCCTAATACTATTTAAATCATTTTCTCAAAAGTAACTATAGAATTGGGAAATGTATAAACCACTACCAAGTATCTAGGGTTGCTCAGCTACAGTCAACAAGCTAAAAAGTTTGTCAGTGAATGACCAGCTTTTATGTCTGGTTTCCCATTCTGTGATCTGGCTTGTCCATGTTTTTAGATAGATAGATAGATAGATAGATAGATAGATAGATAGATAGATAGATAGATATTTAGGAAATTGGGACAGTCTTACAGAAAAGAGAAAGAAAGTAATGATTGATTATTCCTTGAAATATTACATGAGGAGCTCATACTGCCTACAAGTAACATGGAATCATTAGAATTGTAGTTTTAGTGTTAGAAGGGACTGCAGAACTACCTAGTCCAACCCCTGAACCAATCTCATTACCCACAATTGCACTATTATAGTTTCATTCTTTGGCATTTCAAAGACTTCATGAGAATCCAAAATTTCCTCTTAAAGTACAATTTAACTAGGAGGGATCATACTTTATCATCTAAGTTATCTGTTAATACATTGTCATGGATTGTGATTCAGGATAAAGTTAAAAGGTAGTTGTGCCTGAGGGTGCTCAGAAACAAGAAGGCACTAATAACAACTCTTGCCTAGTACCAATTATGATGACAAAATGCTGAGCTAATTTTATCTTATATGTTTATTTCATTTTTACTACCCAAAAGCAGCATATTTAGAAAAATGCAGGTGATAGTAAATAAAGAATTGAAGTCAAGATGAGCAGGATCAAATTAGGCTTCAGATACTAACTAACCAGGTGACCCTGGACAAGTTAAACTTCTGTCCACCTTGATTTCCTCATTTATAACATGGAGATGATAATATCATCTACCTCTCAGAGTTGTTGTAAGGACAAAATGAGATAATGTTTATAAAGTTTTGTTTTGTTTTGTTTTGTTTTTTGCAAACCTTAATATCCTGTATAAATCCTAGCTATTGTTATTATTTAAAAGATTGGCTAAGGAATACAATTTTCTTAGGACACTTACTCATTAAGCTAATTAATTTAAAGATGGTAAAAAATTTGAGTATTCTTTAGAGCTGTTACTTTTATTCCGTGGTATGCTAGAATTGGTAAATAATAGCTTAGGAGAATTGATTGTTAAATTTTCAATATATCATTTTTACCTTGGAAATAGGCAAGCAACAAATGAGAAATTTATTTGTTATATTAAATGTCTAGATTTAAGAAAGTAATGGAGAAAATTTCAATAATGCAAAATTAAATTTAAAAGTGTATCATATTTAGATATTTTTAGAAAGCCCACTTTAAATATTTATCAGTACACCTTTGTTGTATTTGCAGACATTTGTGCTCCCATTATTACTAACAGTAATCACAGAATCAGTCTTCAAAAATAAAGGATTCTATTTTTCTCCTGTTTGACCTATTCATACCTTAAAGGTAGCACTTTTAAGATAACTGTTTTGACATTACTTTTATTTCCAAATATATTTCCTTACTCTTCTCTAGCTAGATACCCATTCCTTGTAACAAAGAATAAAATTGGGAGAAAAAAAAAAACAGTTCAGCAAAAAACAAACAATATATCAATCAGTTTAATATATATATATTCTATACCATAACTTCTCACTTCTACCAAGAATAAAGAAGGTACATTCTCATATTCCTCTTTTAGAGCCAAGCTTGGTGATTTTAATTAAATGGTTCGCTTTGTTTTGGTTTTCCTCTTTACAGTTATATTGTTGAAGTCAATAGCTAAATAGATAGATAGTTTTCCTAACTTTGCTTACTTCATTTTATATTAACTAATATGAATCTTCTTATTCTTCTCTGAATTCTTAATAGTTATCATTCCTTATAACATAGTATACATTTACATTTATATACCATAATTCTAGCCATTTTCCATGTAAAAAATAGATATATTGTTTCCAGTTCCTTCTTTGCTACTGCCCCCCCCCAAAAAAAAGCTGCAATAAATATTTTTATTTATTTGACATCTCTCTTCTATCTTTGATTTCCTTAGGGTATATGGAATCTCTGTGTATGAAATATATAGACATGCTAATAATTGATAACTATATATTCAGCCTTAATTTAATCCTTAAACTCTAATTTTGCATTAATAACTACCTATTAGACACTTTGAACCAGACAGTCTATAGGAGATACATGTAGGTAGATATGTGTGCATTTCTTATATTTCCCTCAAACTCACTCCTCTTCTGAACTTCCTATTATGACTAAGAGAATTAATTATTTTTCCCATACATTAATATCTAATTATCAATTTTTCTCCCTTTCTATTTTCTCATTCGAAATCAACTTCTGTATTTTATACAACCAACCTCTGAAGGACATTGCTGATAGATGTCTTTGCCCAAATGTTTGGAAATGCTGCTTATTGATCTTGGGTGAAGACCTTATACCTAGAAGATCTTATAGAGTTCACTTTTGCCATTAGGAAATAATGTCCTTGGGATGTTTCAATAGAATTTAAAATGATCCAGATTTTAGAAGGGAAAACCAGCCACAGTAGTCTGGGTAGAAATGGATTCTTTGATCCAGTTTTTTTTGGAGGTGACTGAGTCTCATGATCATGTCACATTCTCAGCAAGAGGAGCTAAAGACTTTTTGCCCATTTCATTAATATGTCCACCACTATCCATGGATTGTTAACCAATTAGAATTGATTTCCACTCTCAGCTATTCTTCCTTTTCTAAAGGCTTTTTAAGCATTACATGTTCTCTAGTAGGCATCTATGGTTTACAAGAAAAAGCCAATTATTTGCTAGCCATAATTATTAAAATTATTAATTGCCTAAGAAATTCTCTCTTTAAGTTTTTATTTCTGATACTGTCAAGAGTACCACCACTCTCTTAGTCAGATTCCCAACCACCTTTGACTCCTCATTTTCATCCATATAACCAACCAGCTACCAAATCATGTTGTTTCTACCTCCCCAATATATGTTTGCTTCTAATCATCTATAACTATTTCCTTAGTTTAGGTTCTCATTACTTCTCTCCTTGGTAGCTAGGTGACACAATTGATAGAGCATTGGGCATGGAGTCAAAACTGAGTTCAAATATGGCTTTAGGTGTATATGTGTGACCTTGGGCAAGTCACTTAACCCTATTTACCTCTGTTTCCTCATCTGTAAAATGAGCTGGAGAAGAAAATGGCAACTCACTCTAGGATCTTTGCCAAGAAAACTGCAAATGATGTGGAAAAATTGGAACACTAATGCTTTGTTGGTGGAGTTGTGAACTTATTCAACTGGATATTATTGTTGGAGAGCAAATTTGAACAATGCCCAAAGGGTTATAAAGTTCTACATACCCTTTGATCCAACAATAGCACTATTAGGTCTATATCCCAAAGAAAGATCATCCAAAAAAAGGAAGAAAGGACTTACACATACAAAAAAGCATTTTTAGCCACAATTTTTGTAGAAGCAAAAAATTGGAAATTAAGGGGAAGCCATCAATTGGGGATTAGCTGAACAAGTTATAGTATATGCATGTAATAGAGTACTATAGCACTATAAGAAGTGATAAGCAGGTAGATTTCAGTAAAACCTGGAAAGACTTACATGAACTGATGCTAAGTGAAGTGAACAGAGCCAGGAAAACTTTATACACAGTAACAGCAACATTGTGTGATCAACTATGATATTCTTAACTTTTCTCAAGATACAATGATTCAAGACTATGCCAAGGCATGTTGTATCCTCCCAATAAAATGTAAGTTTCTTAAGGGCAGAGACCTTTTCATTTGTGTCTTTGTATCACTAGAATCTCGCTTTGTATCAAGCACAGCAAAAATGCTTAACTAAAGTTTGGCAACTTGAACTAAAACTACATTGAGTAAAATCAGATTGAATTGAATTCTCATCCTGGACCATCAAATAGACTTGGAGCATAAAGTATGAGAGGAACCTTGGTGGCTAAGTTGCCTTGTCAATACATATATAATCCAACTCCATAAATCTCATTGAAGAAAATCTCAACCCTCCTTCAGTCTCTCCATCAATCCCTCCCCCTAAACACACACACACACACACACACACACACACACACACACACACACACACTCGGACGGGAACAATATAGAACTGTTTTTAATCCTCCTCCTCAAAGCTAGGTGATGCTGAGACTACCCTCAGTATCTCTTTTTTACATCTCTATACACTGAGACCAAATTCAATTACTATGAAATTAACTAACCATTAAAAAAGAGAACTCCTCCAACCTGGTAGTAGTCACAACTAATTAACTGGTTCCACTCTCGGCTACTGCCTTTGAGCAGCACGCTGATGAGAAGAGCTGTCAAACCCTTGCCTATGGGGTAGGTTTGAGCTACTGTGACTTGATTTGAACTGACAAGGCACAGCAAGCAAACATCAGAGTCCTTTTTAGGGGGCCTGCATGACATCTGAGGAGCAGACATTGAATGAGAATGGCATATTTATTCCACAGAACTTTGAGAGTCCGTAGGGAAGAAGGGGAAGGTAGGGAAATAAAAAAAAGCAATAGAACCAACAGGTCGTGAGGTTAGAATGCAGAGAACACCATTCTCTCTCTTCCTTCCATCATTCAAAAAAATCCTTGTGCCTCATTTCTTCCATCCCGTGAAAGCAATTTTCTTCAGTTAGTTGAGAAAGATGATCTCCTGCAACCTGCTTCTAACCTCATATATGTATCATAAGATGATAGGTTTTTAGAGGCATAGGTTTAGAGCCAGAAGGGAATTCACAGATGATTTGATCTATCTCCTCATTTTAGAGATGAAGAAATCCAAGGCTGAAGAAGTAATTTTACTTGTCCAAGGTCACACAGGGAACAAATGTCACAACCAAGATTCAAATCCAAGACTTGTGTCTCCAAAAAACTTCTCTAGCCAGAATAATGCCAGAATCAATCCTTCTTCAAAGGAGTAATAGCTTGAGAAGGTGCCTAATAGATGATCAAGAACCATGAGATTCAGCCTTCTAAGGAAAAATTCGTAAACAATATGCTTCTTGAGAAAAAAAAGGCTGACCATGTGACCCCTAAAGTTGGGATAGAGGATGAGCAATGAAGAAGGACATGTGACTTGGGTCTGGACTTTGCAATCACAGTGAATTATTAGGTGTGTGTAATATCTGGCTCTCTCCAGTGGGCCATAAATGTATTTACATTTTAAGGCAAGTCTATTTCATAGAGAATATTATAAATCTTAGGAGGACCACATAGAACCTTGGGAGGAAGTATATTCATTAGAAAATCAATAGTGCTACCTCACTTGCCAAATCTAATGGTTTCTTCTCAATCCTAATCCTTCTTGAACTTTCTACATTCTCTTCTTTTGGGTATTATTTCCCCTCTAGGTTTTTGTAGCACTGTGCTATTTTGATTCTCCTCTTACCTATCCTATTGCTTCTTCTCAGTGTCCTTTGCTGGTTCTTTACTCAAATCATGCCTCTATCATTGAATGTCCCTCAAATTTTCTTTTTTTCTCCCACTATTACTCCTATTGCTCCTCACATTTGATAAGGTTATCTTGTCAGCACCTATGGATTCAATTATCATCTCTGTGTAAATTATTCTCAAATTTATATATCCAGTCCTAACCTCTCAGCTGAGCTCCACTTTCACATCATCAACTAAAGGGATGTCCTCAAAGCCTTTTAAACTCAATATGTCCAAAATAAAACACATTATCCTTCTTCAAAAAAATTTTCCCCTCTTCAAAATTGTCCTGTTACTGTCAAGGACATTTATCACCCTTCCAATCATCCGCAACTTCAGCATCATCCTCAGCTTCTCTTTTGAACTTATTGGATACCCAATACCCAAGACCCAATTTGTTGCTAAATCTTGCAGTTCCTACCTTCACAATATGTCTTATATACATCCCCTTCTCTCCATTCTGCTGCAACCTCCCATTACCTCATCCCTGGATTATTCCAATAAGAATTTCCTATTCAGTCTCATTCTCCCCATTTTAATCTTAGCTGTCAAACTCAGTTTCTTAAAGCCCAGGTATGACCATGTCACCTCTCCTACTCTCTGCACACACACACACACTCTAGTGACTCCCTCATATTTCAAGGATTAAGTTTTAAAGTTCTGTATAAACAATTCTGTTCAGCATTTGAAGAACTTCAGAGTTGGACCTCATCCTAGCTCTCCAGTCTTCTTTAGTTATCCTTACCTTCAAATAATTTTTGATATAATAATACCTGCCTCCTTGCAGTCCCTCTCGAACATTACTCCATCTCCCTACTATGTGCTTTTTCACCGGCTATCCTCACATTCTTTGAATGTTATCCCTTCTTACTATCTCTGGTTTCTTTAGCTCCCTTTAAAACTCAGCTCAAATTGGTCTTTTCCAGTCCCAGATCCTCTAGTGCTTTTCTTCTTAGATTACCTCCCATCAATTCTGTGCTTCTTAAATTCAGATTGTTCAGATCTATCTGCTCCCCCACCCTAGCTGGCAAGTCCTTTTGCGTTTAAACTCACTTTATTAGTCTCAGACCAGGCTTTCATAGTCAGCAAAATCGAGCCAGAGCATCTCTACATCAGCAGGGGATTTTGGAAGGAAATTAAACAAAATTAGAGACTTTAGATCTAGTTGCCATCCTTCCTAAGTAGGCTCAGGACTGTGGGCATACATCAATTATCACTTTCTATAAAATGACCTAAATTGTTGTTGTTCATCCTTTGTCCAAGAAGAAGACCAATGACATCAGGATGTTGAGATCTTGACTTATGAATTAACCTTAAGTGAGACAGAATTGTTTAAAGTTGTCAGCCTTAGTCTCTCCTCTAGAGACATGGAATTCCAGGAACAAGACCAAAGTCAAGAAAGACTGGGAATGGCCTGGGAGACAGTAGAGGGTCTTATTATTTATAAATTAAGGTATTTTCCAAACTTCATTGCTTAAGACAATGTCCATCCAATGACTAAGGAATTAAGTCATTTATTATAGAGAGAAAGAAAGCACAGCATAGTGTCCTAAATATGTATAGAAGAATTGCATATGTTTAACATATATTGTATCACTTGCCATCTAAGGGAGGGAATGAGGGGAAGGGAGGGGAAAAAATTAGAACACAAGGATTTGTAAGGGTGAATTTTGAAAATTATCCATGTATATATTTTTAAAATAAAAAAATTATCCATATATATTTTTTTAAATAAAAACCTTTAATTAAAAAAAAAGTGTCCTAACAGAATGTAAGTACCCTGAAAAAAGATTGTTTTCCATTTTATACCCAGTAATATATCTTATATATGTACATAGTTTTTTATATATGTCTGTATATATGTGTATACATAGTTCTTTGCATTTAGTCTCTCCCATTAAATATTAGATACTTATGGAAAGGCCCTATATTTTTGTTTTTCTTCATATCTCCAGAACTTAGAATACACAATTGTAACATAGTAAACATTTAATAAATGTTTGTTGACTATCAAATGTTTGTTCTAATGTAAACCTTGAGTTTAATTCCTCCTGAGGGGAACTATTAGTGGTTTTAAGGTTTTTAGTTTCTGTCTTTGGGTTCATTTGGATAATTTAAGACCTAAACCATTAGCCTCCTGTAAGTTTTGGGGACCCAGAGTTTAGGGCACAGGGGCAAGAGTTAGACATGGTAGAGATACAATCTAATGAAATTACACTTTGTAATCCTCAACATATAACTACACATAAGTAGATACAAGCTTAATAAATACCTTTTGATAATGTCTACCCACCAATATTAGTAAAGATGAGATTGCATTACTGTGCCACAGTTCTCTTTTAATGTCCAGATCCAGTTTCCCTAATTGTCCCATTCAAATACTCTGCCTCAGGTTATAACCATTCCCTTTTAATGTTAGGATAAAGATTTTATATCTTAGACTTTAGGCTATACTTATTCCCTCTTAATGTTTGATGGGATAAAGGTCTTTATCCATTTTAGACATCATTAGAATATCTGGAGCCTCTCCAGTACCTCCCATTATGTCATCCTAGATGTCTTCCCCCCCCCCCCATTAGGTCAACCCCATCCAGGTACCTCCCCCATTATGTCATTGTTCTTGTTACCCTATAAAAGAATGCTGTATCCGATATTCAGGGCTGGATTCTTTGAGAGGATAGTCTCGTTCAGCCCCGGGACCAACCATGGATCTATTGGTCCCAATAAATCTCTCCATTTAATAAATTCTATATTGAATACTCTCTAACCTCTATCTTGCTCAGTTTCTCTGGCATTACAGCATTACTACTCCACTCTTGCCTTTTTAATGATCTCTATTTCTTCCTTTTCAAAATTCAAGTATTAAATATCTCAATGGTTACATTAGTGTTATTTCCTCATCTCCCATCCATATTTGTTGTTTCCACTGATCCCTTCTTGTCTAAATATTGTGTCTTCTATGCTACCTGATTCACAAGAAAAATATTCCACTTCTCCCTAGGCATTCTAGAGTTTAACCCTTCTTGTGGTCAGGAAGCGTTTCCTTATATATAAGTAACTCATATCCTATATACCACAGAAAACATAGATTTTTTTTTTCCCCCTGTTAGAAAGGATGATCAACTGGCCCTTACTGTATATGGGCCTGCCAGTTTTGCTGGCTTAGGATTTATAATCTCAATGTTGTTGGTCTGGATTACAAGGATTTAAACATTAAGGACAAAGCATGAGCTAATGAATCAACATAGTGACTAGGAAATACACAAGCCAAAATCAGGGACTAGGGTTGTAAAGGTAATAATTTTGGTAGCCAGAGGTTCCCTAGTAATAAATGCTTTGAAAGCTTTCTGAGGGTTTCATCTGCTTCTTGAATTCAGATTGTTCAGACCTACCTGTTCTCCTCATCTTAGATGGCAAGTCCTTTTGGATTTAAACTCACTTCATTAGTCTCAGATCAGGCTTTCACAGTCAGCAAAGTCCAGTAGGGCATTTCTATATCAGCAGGGGATTTTGGAAGAGAATATAAACAAACTAGAGACTTTAGATCTAGCTGCCATTCCTCCTAAGTAGGCTTGGAACTAAAGTCATATATAAATTATCACTTTCTACAAAATGACCCAAATCAATCATTGTTGGATCTCCTAAATTATTGCTCCCTTAAACAATAGTGCAAGTTTTTAAAATGGATTCCTAAGAAATAAAATTTTGGAAATGTTTCCTTGTACCTTCCTTTCCATCATCTCATCTGCACACCTCTTCTAAACTCTAATCCCCAATCCTCCAATGTGGCACCCACACTTAAATATCCACATTCTAGACATTTCTTCCTGCAATGCATCTTTATTTGCTTTCTTTTGTGGAAGCAGCTATGTTAAAAGAGTCATTTTGCATGTTATCTGAGTTGTCTCCAGTCTGCCCTCAAAATTTTTATTTTCCTCATCTAGTATTTTGCAGTTGATCCTCCCTTCCTTTTTGCTTTGAAAGGGAAGTTAAACAAATAAAATATATCTGAAGGCAATTTGTTTAATTTAATCATAAGCTATAAAATTACTTCATCATTTTATGCCAGATGAAATGGCATCTCTAGTCCTCTCTTAACCTTTGAACAAGGGACAAAGGATGTCTATGTCAGCTCAGAGAGGTTCCCAAGGGACTAAGACAAGATCTGCCATCTGCCTGTGCTTGATTGGCTCAGATTCAATGTGGGTGAACATCTTCTGATAAAATATTAATCTTCTACTAAAAGAAAATGGTAAGTCACATTTTGGGAAATGACCAGACCAAATGTCAATATCAACTACTCTAAAGAAATGCTTTAGTTAAAGCTCAACAAAGCAGCAGACAACAGCCATGATCCATTTGGACCATTTTGTATTGTTATCAACGTGATTTTTTTCCTCCTTATTCCTAATAGAGCTTATAAGTCATAGTCATGGTTTGGAGTAGGGAGGGTACCCTCTAGAGAAATCCAATCAAATTATTCGTTCCATTTAATAGGAAATGTGTCTATGCTAGTTTACCACATCAAAAAGAGCTCTGTTTCTGGAAGGAAGGTTCCTTGTGACTTTCTGTTCACCCCTCCCTCAAGTTCAAAATAATCTCTCAGACTGTGATTATTGGAAGCTAATGGAAATTACACAGAATGCACTATATACCTACCCCTGTACCCAGAGACTCGAATAGTTCCATGTGATAATGCATTACCTTCTCTAGAGAGAAGAGTTAAAATTTGGGCTTAGATCATAAGTGAAAATGAGTTTGGTGGTCTGATCCTTGCCCCTGGTGGGCATTTATCCACATCATAAAACCCTTCACACATCTAGAGGTCCCAGCTCATCAAAGCAGCAAGGCTAAGAGGAAAGAGTAGTTTTCAAGCCAAGACTGAAATGTTTTAGAATGAGACCATGGAAAGCCCTTTCATTATACCTTCAACTAATTTTAATCGCCATATCTCACTTTTGTTTTAAACTAGTACCTAATCTATGCACCACCAAAAGAAAAAAAAATCTACCTTTTAATATATAAATTCAACTAAAGAAGAGATACAGGGGACCGAAACTTTAAGGAAATGATTAATTAAATGTCAACATACTCCCAATCAGTGTCACTGACTAAAGAAAAACTGGTATTAGAAAATTATCCCAATGAATTCAGTTTTATTATACAAAGATTAGCAAAATTAACATGTTTCCAAAATTCAATTATTTATAAGCCAAATACTTTGAATTTGATATATATTTTCCCATAAAAAGTGGCAAGGTCCCTCAATCCCCTCTGCAGAACCCAAAAAAAGTCTATTTGACTTATTAAGGCAATTGCCAAACTGTGGCAGTGCATTAATAACATGATAGAATCCAATTTATATTTATAATACTGTTCTTGCAAGTCAACTTATTCCAAATTCTTACTCAATATTCTAGTTATCAAAACTTGAATCCCCACCCTTCTGTTTTCTGCACTAACT
This sequence comes from Sminthopsis crassicaudata, assembly GCF_048593235.1. Lineage (NCBI taxonomy): Eukaryota > Metazoa > Chordata > Mammalia > Dasyuromorphia > Dasyuridae > Sminthopsis > Sminthopsis crassicaudata. Next base: position 409,025,868 of record NC_133617.1, on the reverse strand, counting down.
GCATTGACTAGTGAGGATTGCAAGGAAATCTCAAGCACAAATTCTGGTCTCTGGGATCTCGGTCTTCATCTAATAGCAGCAATGAACTAGATCTTTAGTGAGCAGTGAACAATGATGGGTAGGATGAGAAACAATTTGGTTTTTTCCGTGAATGCCAATAATCCAACTGTTCTGGTTCTGGAAGAGGACCATGACTTCAGGAAAGTGATAGTACTATTTGCAAATAAATTGGATTTATATGAAAGAAGGCTTTGCAAAAACACCAGTATCAACTTTCTCCCCTGGAGCCATCTGGGTGCAAAGGCAAGATATAGATCTGGACAGCTCTGCCTAAAGGAATACAAATTTTGATTACAAGATATCTTGGGGTTTAAGGATTATTTTTCTTTCTTAAGGACCATGTCTTAAATGAATCCATTTAGACTATTTTGTACTTATCAACATAATCTTTCTCTTCTTTATTCCGAAAGGAACTGATAAGTCATCATCATGGGTTTGGAGTGGGGAGGGTACCTCTAGGGAAATCCAATCAAATTATTCTTTCCATTTAATAGGTAATCACTCTACCTCTCATTGATTGTCCAATCAAAGATCCCAGACCAAGCTCTGATGGCTCAAAGTGCATGTAAATGGAAATTGTTTCTGTTTTGGTCAAAAACTCACAGTCTTCCTCTCCCAAACTAATTTTTTTTTTAACTAAGTAAAATGACCATTCTTATCTTTATTTCTTATCTACACTTAATCACTGAATACTATTGCCTCAGGTAAACTGAGACCTATTAAATACCCTAGTTTAAAAAGACTGAGGTCTCCAGAATCCAGAGTCAGATTCAGTCATTCTTGCCTCTAGACCCAGATGGGTCCCGAAAATAAAATAAGGCTGATGACTTTGCATACCCCTCCCACACTTAAATCTAATTCATTTGCAAGTCATGGCATCACCTTCCGGAAGTTGAGATCTTCCAGAAGAAAGGATGAACAACAGCAATAGTCCAAGTAAGGGATTTTTGACCAAGTTGACAAGAAGTTTGAATCACAGGGTTTAGGGAAAAGGTAAATTCAATGTCAACATGCTCCATGGTAAAGATAAAAGGTAAGCAAAGGTAAAATCTATCAACCATAAGATGGATGAATAACCACCGTCCCCCAGGATCTTATGGAGCACAGTGTCCATATGGGGACAGCTTCATCCTACTAGAACATAAAATCTGCAGAAATTTCTGAGCTCTGAATCAGCAAGAACATGATAATTTGATCCTTCAGATTAAAGGAAAATGATCCTTGATGTTAGTCCTGCAGTTTTATCCCAATGTGGCAAGGAATGAGACACACCAGGACAATATGTCCTATGCAGATCAAGAGCTCAGTTCCTTTATCTGGGTCTCTAAAGTGCAGGCTCTCTAGAAAATTTGCTGCTCTGAGGCTCAGGCTACCTAATGGATCTGCTTGGTTGGTTTGATGGATGTGAGATCTGGTGCTGATTTAGCTTCTTAATAGCAATCTGTGAATAAGGATTAGTAATAAGAGGGAATAATAATTCCCCAAATGACTCTATATTTGGAGCTACTCAATTTTTTCTCCTTGAAAAACTATATCCATTATTTGAAAAGAGCCTACAAGTTTCTGACTCATCCTATTTATAATAGCTCATCTTCAATTATTTTTCTTACTGTATTTTCATGGAGTATGTTTCCAATTTCTTGCTTGCTTCTTTGTCTATACTTACAGGCCTTCAAATATTCAAGATCAATCATTTTAAATCTAATATATGCAAAATAATAACTTATTCTACAGAAATTATTAAGGATAGATTCTTGTTTCTCCTTTCACTGTGCAACACACATTAATTTGTAAATAAAATTTCCCAAAAGAGATAAACAGGCATAATGGAAAAAGAAAATCCTATCATAAGTTAAGAGAGTAACATTCTTTCTACAAAAAAATTACAAATGTGACTAGTTTAAGCAATATTTATCATTTATTAACAATTCCATTTTTTTTTATCACTAACTCAATTATCCATGGATATCAATGGGAATTGGGGAATAGGAAGTAAAGCTTCATCTGAAAAATAATTCAAATTGGCAAGTCACTTTAGCAATTCCCATGGATTTAAATTTTATATCCTTTTTTTTTTCTCCCTATTCATTGATGGGTAGGCAAAGATCAATGAAGTGGCCAAAAAGTACAGAATCAAAGATAGGAAAAAATTGAATATAATTAAGAATTCTCATGATGAATGACATGTAAATACTCAGCCTCAGACTAATCTTAATTGGTTAATTATATGGCATCTTTTGCTGATGAGCGCATTAGAGCTATTTTCCAATTTCTCTTTAGTGTTTCACTGGGCAACAGACAGAGGCAGGTAGCATACAAACTAAAAAATCATAAGATAGTAGAGCAAGAAAGAACCTTAGATATCATCTGGGCCAAAGATTCTTAATCCTAAAATCATAGATCCTTATGTCATCCATGGATGAGTTTCAGTGGGTATATGAATTTAGCACTTCTTTAGATTATTTTAAAACATTGTTTTGAAAAGAAGTTTAAAAGCTTCACTAAATTTGTACCATGACACACACAAAAAAAGGGAGATCTTTACAAAGGCCAATCCTCTCATTTTGCAAATAAAGAAGGAAAACGGAAGCCCAGAAAGTAGTGGCTGACCCTAGTTCACAGAGCCAGTTTTCACAGGAACTAGACACAAAGTCACAGTAGGAAAGGATCTTAGCAGCCAGCTAGTCTAACCTATAATTGAAAAGAATCTGCATTTATAAATGGTCATTCAATCTCTTCTTGAATATCTCCAATGAGAGAGAACTTCATACTTCCCAACATGGTCAATTCCATTTTTGTACAATTCTAATTATTAAGAAGTTTTCCCTCACATCAAGTCTAAACAATGAAATTGATTTTTTGAATCCAAGAATAAGATTTTATATTTATTCCTATTAAATTTCATCTTATAAGATTTAATCCAATTTTCTAGCCTATCCAAATCTTTTTAGATCCCAACATTATTAACCATGTGTTAGTTATCCCTCTAGGCTTTGTGTCACTTCAGAATCATAAGAATGCCATGTGTGCCTTTATCCATTAACAAAAATATTTAAAAAGCATAGGTCCCTTGAGCTGAAATTGTACAAAAGTGGATTCCTAGTGGGACACAATTGAAAAACAACTGAATAATTCTATCAAAAAATAGAAAAGATTAATTTTACCCTTTTTGATGAATTTCTGCTGGTACTTTGTGACTTCTTTTGTGGATATTCACTCCCTTTAGTTATATAGTTTTCCTAGAAATGGAAATCAAATGAACTGATTTCCATTTTTTTAAATCAGGAAGAGAACATCTCTCTTCTAAACTGTTTATATAAAAATTATTATCATTCCTTCAGCAAAAGAGAACATTTACTCTTCTGTATTTTCTGATATGTTTTAAGCTATGTAACTTCTCACCATTTGCTTGAATCATTTGGTTTACTCACTATTAACTATTTATTGTAACTAGTCTTTTGAGCAACTAGCATGTGGTAACAAGGGGACAATCAGCATACTACAATATCTATCCATAATTCCCCTTGAACCACCTATATATTTTACCTGAGCAACATATAACTTACAAAATTTTTTTAAAAAGAAGGAATAATTGTGTTCTTTACCTCCAGCCCGCAATATTCAAATAACTCTATAATGACTCAATTCACCAAATACTTATTAAATAGCTACTATATATAAAACCATCATACTACATTGGATATACAAAGACAAAAAAAAGAAAGTCATCTAGGATAGTTTACATTCTACTGAGGTATTTTTTTGTGGTACAGTGAAAAAAAGTATATTGATTTTAGAATCAAACACTCTGATTTCAAAACTTATCTCTGTGAATGTACTAGCTGAGTGAACTTGGATAAGTCATTTAATATCTCCTGGCCTCAGTTTCTCATCTGTAAAATGAGGGCATTAGACTGGATGGTCTATAAGGTCCTTCTTGTAAAGGACTAGAACTGAGCAGATGCAAGGTAATCTAGCACATGAGGCTAATCACCTATTGGACAACTGTCTATTGCCACATGTTTGGAGGATGAATCTACTTAACTATTCTGTGTGGGCTCCATCCGTGGGTGTGGACAAAGAAGGGGAAGTGAGAGCAGTGGGTGGGGTAGGAGGAGGAGATTGATTTCATTCTCCTGGCAGTGGAGAGAGAGGAAGGAGGTGTGGAGATTGCTATATCTAATCCCCTGACTGTTACAAGAATAAAGACTTTTGCTTATCCTGACTCCTGCTGATTCTAAGATATCCAGGGTCCCAACACCTTCTAACTCTAAATTTATAATCATGTGAAATAAAAACACAGTGTGTGTTTATATATACAAACATATACATATGTATGTATGTTATATCTGTATGTATGTGTATATTTTTCACTGTACCACAAAGAAGTACCTCAGTAGAATGTGTTGTGCTAGATGACTTTTATTTTTAATTTTGCATACCCAATATATAGTTTGATGTTTTTATATATAGTAGCTATTTAGTATTTGGTGAATTTAGTCAAATTGGAGTTGAATCGAATAATACAAAAGAAAAAATTATTACATACATGTTATATACATATATGTGTGTTATATATTTATATAACACATATATGCTAGGGTATGGAACACTGCCAAGAGGGACTACAGAGGCCACCTTGACCCTTGGTGCACAATAAGTTTTCTGCCACATTGCAGAAACATCCTTGTTGAGCAAGGAGCAGTGATGTGTGACATGGGAAAGGGTTCGGTTTGAGGATCACAGCACAATTGTTCATAAGCAGGGATGCCTTGACAGGACCTCTTGCCTGTGAGTAGGTTGCTAGAAAGACTGAATTGGCTCTCCTCCCATTGGCAAACACTATGCATACACAAAGCCCAAGAGCTGCCTCTCTGAATAGTGACTAGGGATTGCCTACTGTTCACGTGCTGATCATGCTTGTAAAAATCTATAACAAGAAGGCTATACAGCATAATAAAGTAGAGCTCTTTTCACATGCTATGAGTGTCTGCCTCATTCATCTCACCTCTGAGATCAAAGGGTTCATATGCTTTGAGCTCTCAATCAAGATGGTAGCAACACATACATACATATACTTACATATATACATATACATTGTGTGTATATGTATGTATGTATGTATGTGTGTGTATGTGTGTGTGAATTTGAGAAAGAAAGTAGTGATAACTAGAGGAATCAGGAAAATACCTCACATAAGAATTAGCATCTGAGTTGTGCTTTGAAAGAGGCTGAGGATTCTAAGAGGTAGAAATGAAGAACAGACTAGTTCAGTCATGGGCATGGAGGCAGCCAATATAAAAACTTGCAGATGGGAAAAATAATATCATATAGTTGGAATACCTATAGCAGATCTATATGACTAGAAGAGAGAGTACAAGGGGGTATGATATGAAGTAAGAGAGGAAAATAGGTGAGATGTAGATTGTGGAGGATCTGAAATGCCAGAGTTAAATACAAGGATATTTTATTCTAAAAGCAATTAAGAGACTGATGCAATTGAAGATTTTCAAGTAAGAACTTTTTGTGGCTAAATCTGTCTTGTTTTTGTTTTTTCAAATGCAATTTGGTAGCTGTGAATGAAATTGAAAATTGACACCAGGAAGATAAATTAGGGAGCTATTGCAATAATTTATTTTAAAAATGACAAGGACCTAAATTAAGGTAGAGACTTATTTTCCCTATGGGGAAGAGTAGTTTGAGCTAATATGTCTCATCTTGTCTCCCAGATGACTCAATGGATAGCTCACTGGACCTGGAGTCAAGAAAATATGAGTTCAAATCTATAATTAAATATTACTTAGCTGTGTGTCCCGGAATAAGTCACTTAACCACTGCTTACCTCTATTTCCTCATCTATAAAATGGAGATAGTAATAGCCTACCTACCAGTCTTGTTGTGAGGATCAAAGGAATAATGATTGTAAAGTTACTTGATTAGCATAGTGCCACATAGTACATAAATAGCTATATATCAATAGCAATATAAATGCTTTTTATCATTATTCTTATCATCATCACCTGCTTCTCCTTTTGACAAAAGAAGCAAATTTTGCAAGATGTTTGGCCTTCAGTCTACTACTATGCAATGTGACCATTGCATGAAATTAATTGGCCTTAATAAGTATGGAAGCTCCAAATATATGTTTCTGTATTCAGTCATTTTTTAGTCATGTTCAACTTTGTAACTTCACTTGGGATTTTCTTGGCAAAGATTCTTATATTTTCTTCTCCAACTCATTTTATAGATGAGGAAACTGAGACAAAAAAAATTTAAGTGACTTGCCAAGGATCCCACAGCCAATATCTGAAGTAAGAGTTGAGCTCATGAAGATGTCTTCCTGAATACAGACCCAGCACTTCTATCCACTGCTACAACTAGCTGCCCTCCAAACATATAAATTTCTAGAATTGGGAAAGACCTCAGCAGATAAAAGTCCGAAGTTGTAGTTCTGACTAAACCATGTGACCTTGGACTACATCTTTGGGCTAATTTCCTTATCCTTTTTTTTTAATTGATGGAATGTTATCTACTCTGCTTATACCTCATACGAAAACCCAGGGAAAAGTGGAAGGATGGAGTCTATAAATTGAAAAGCCAAGGAATTTGTTTTTAATTGCTAGCAAAATTGTAGAATAGTATTATTAAAGATATGGATAGCAATGATCACATAAAGGGTCAACATGGCTTTATCAGGAAAAGATCATGTCAGACAAAATTCATTTCTTTTTTTGACAAGTTAATCAAATAGTAGGCCAGAGGATGCTGAAGATATATTTTATCTAGATCAGGTTAGGGATTCCTAACAAAGGTCTGTAAACATGTGTGTTTTGTATTATTTATTCTAATATATTTTGAAACCCATATTTCAATGTAATTGATTTCCTTTATAATCTTATTTTATCTTATGAATTTAAAAACATTCTTCTAAGAAACAGTCCATAGGGTTCACTAAATTATGAAAGGGCTCTATGACACAAAAAGGCTTAAGGACCCTTGATCTATTTTTTTTGTTGTTGTTATTTTAAGGGGTTTTTTTTTGTTTTGTTTTTTACAACAAAGTCATTTTTCGACGTATGTATCCTTCTCCACATCCCAAGAAAAAGAGTTAAGCAAAACTAACTGGCATAGCAATGACTCCTTTTTTCAGAGTATAAAACATTCATCATTCATCATCTCACATCTTCTTGGAGGAGGGGAGCATCTTGTATCAACAGTTTTGAAGAACAAATAGTATTTATTTAAATTTTAGCAAAACATTTGATAAAGCCTCTTACACTATTCTTGTGTTAAAGATAGCAATGTGAGCTAAATCCTAGCACAATTTGGAGCTGGTTGAATGGCTCTAGATCTAAAGAACAGTCATTAAAGTTTCTATGTAAGCTTGGATATTGATCTCCAATGAAATGACAGAGGAATCTATATTTGGTCCTATGATGGTCAATATTTTTACTGATTACATAGAGGCATGGATGGTATACTTTGCAAATTGACAAATGACATAAAATTGGAAGGGATAGTTAATGTTAGATGACATGATATAGGCCCAAAATAATTACTTAGATCACTGAATTTAATCTAATAAGATTATTTAGTAGAGACAAATTTGAAGTCTTGTATTGGTATTCAAAAGATTAATTTCACAAGCATAAGATGAATGTACACATATGTACATACAGAATTAGCATAAAGAAATAAATACAATGATAATTTAGGAGGAAGGACAGCTAGATGGCATAGTAGATAGAATGCCAGGCCTGGAGTCAGGAGGACTTGAGTTCAAATCTAGATTCAGATTCTTATTAGCTATATGACCTGGGACAAGTCATTTAACCTAGTTTGCTTCAGTTTCCTCATCTGTAGCATGAACTAGAGAAGGAAATGTTAAACCACTCCAGTATTTTTACCAAGAAAACTCCAAATAGGGTCAAAAAATTTTGCTCATGACTAATCAGCAAAACAACAGCAATAAATTTAGGAAGAAAGGTACTAGTAGTTGGGGGAAAAGGAAAAATTTTGTGATGGAAGTGGTGCTTGAATGGCATGTCAAAAGAGAGAAGAATTCTATAATATACTTCAAGCATATAAGATAGACTCAGGAAATGGAATGAAACAAGTGAAGAACATAAAGCCAGTTAAGTTGAATCACAATATGTAAAAAAGGGGAGTAATATACATTATATTACATACATATACCTTTGTGTATGTGTATACATGTATCTAGACATATAGAAATATATGCATATATATATATATATCTATATATATCTATGTGTCATCAGGATAAATATAATCATTAAACGCATGGTTGCTAATTAGATCACTAAAAGAGAGAACGTATGTAGAAAGAGAAAAGGGCACTATCTCAATCTAGTTTCTTCATCTGTAAAATGGATGAGGTTGGACTAAATGATCTCTGGGGTCATTCACAACTAGAAAATTCTATGGTTCAGTGATTCACAGGGTTGTTATGGCAATCAAGTGGAAAAGATGTCTTTGAAAATGCTTTGTGACTGCAAACTGCTCTAAGAATATGAGCAGTGAGAATGAAAGATAATATATGGATAGGCCAAGAGCTTCAATGGTAATCCTAAAATTTAAAAAAATAAATCAGAAAGTTTCTGCTGTGTTAGGACATTTTGGGTAGATTTACAAGAGACCATGAATAAAACTCACACAGGATGGGCAGTTTTAATCTCTGCTATTGAAATAATAGGCAGAAATTATATGGTGTTTTAAGATTTGCAAAGCATTTTACAAATATATCATTTTATCCTCACAACAACCCTGGGAGTAAATACTATTATAATACTCCTTTGACAGATAAGGAAACTGAGGTAGAGAGGTTGGAGGGAACATACATATTAATGAGATCATATCCTTTGAAGTATAGTTGTAAATTAACTTACCAAAATACAGTTAAAGAAAACAATGAAAAGATTAAAGAAAACAAAGAGAAACATAATCTGATATTCTTATAAAAAAATAATCGTTCTCTATAAAGCTTAAGTGGAGTGGTCCAATGGAGAGGTCATCTGGAGTTAGGAAACCAATTCAGATCCTGACTTTGATGCATATTTTTCTTCTAGGTTTTAGTTTCCTTATTTTTGAAATAAGTAGGGGACACTAGCTTCCTAAATGTCATTCCAGCTTTAAATCCTAGAATGGTAGGATTTTTTTTAGTGGGAGAAGGGCAAACCTGTCCATCACTTGCAGAGGTCAATAGTATAAAATGTAAATGTTAAATTATATGTATTTTAAATGGTTTAATGGAAGACAGTGGCAATTTACCAGGGTAAAATGATGATGTTATCATTTGTAAATATATTTATGTGCTTTGAAACCACTGAATCTTTGAGAATCCAATATACTGATTCCTCTAGGAGGAAGGAGACTTCTTATGTAAAGTCCTAAGAAAGTTTATTGATGAAAATGTGGTTTTAAAAGGTAAAACGAACTGCAATGTGACACTGTTGCTACTCTCCCTTTAGAAGAATTCAGTGAAGAACAAAGGCAAGGAGAAAAGGATAGGAAGAAAACAGAAAAAGCAAGAGTGGCAGATAAGAAAGGTCAGAATTTGTGGATGGATGTGGGCAGTTGAACTCAGAAAGCTATGTGCCTACAAACAGGAGAAATCAGAGATTTTATTCTTACACAGCTGTTCTGTTGGGTTTCAGCTCCACAGCATCCTGCTTCCCTTATGAGAGAGAGGACTATCACCAGAAATCTACTTTTATATGTATATATATGAAATAAAATAAAACATAATCATAAATAACTTAGTTTTGTATGTATATGTGTGAATATGCAAATATCCATGTATAACTTTTTAGATAAAATTTATTTACCTGTATCAAAACTGTATCCTAATTTTGTGCTACAATAAGATACAAAGATATTGTTTGCCCACCCTCTTACTCAGTCCCAAAACCTAGTGCAGCTACTGGGAGCCAAGCCCACCTGGCTAAAGGTAAAGATGTGCCTTTATCAGGAGCTCCTCAGTCCCACCCACTCACCCACTGATATTGACTTAAGTATATCTTCATAATAGCTCCCATAAACAGGGATCCTTTCAAAACAGTCCTACCCCCAATGATGAGGTCTAGCCAAATATTGAGGTCTAGATAAGGGGTACCTAAATAAAATTAGGATTAATTGAGGTCTAGTGGCAAGTTTGGGGTGCAGGGAGTCAAATATAGCTCCCCTGCAACCTCTTTGGATTTGGTGCAAGGATACAGAGTTAAATAAGTTCTAGTGGAGGCGCTGAGTCCCCTGTAAAGGAATTTACAGGCCTGAAAACCTAGATTGATAAAAAAAAGGTTTATTGTAGGGTTTGGAAGTAAGGTTAAAGTCTGGTTAGTAAAAGGTATTAGATATAGAAAAGAAAACGCCATAAGTGGCAGACAGTCTGTGATGCAAAGCATGGCGCTTGCATGTTTCACTCTCTGCAAAGAGATGATTCCAGCTTGGCTCTTTTATTTGCTTGAAGGGGCCTATGGGTGAAGTCCCAGGTTGATTCCTTGAGGGCCAGAACCCGCCAAGTGGGGGTTGGGAAACCTGAGTAGATCATTTGACTGGGGCTGAGATAGCCCAGTTAGCTCAGATATGGATATCTCCCTTTGGAATACAAAAAGGTGGTTTTGACCAGATCTTGTAAATCAAAGGTCAGTCATGGGGATTGGAGATCAGAAAGGAATCTTAAAGGGGGCTACGGCCCATGTCATTTCCTCCCCCAAGCAGTTAAATCTTAAATTCTTTTAAGAAAAAAATTTGGGGCAGTGTCTCTTATTTGAGGCAGCATTGAAGATTTTCTCCAAGGATCTTCAGAGTAGTGGGGTCACCTCTTCACCATGACTGAAAAGAGGTTCCCACAGGACCCTCATTCTCAGAATCTCAGAACCCAATCCAGACTAAGCAGTCGACATTTACAGCACTACCGTAGGCTCCCACCCCAAGCAACTTCTTAGAGCAACTCACCTGAGGCCCTCAGCTGAGAATTTTCTCACAGAGTCTGGGATCCCTGTTTGTCTGCTGATTTCTCCCAGAAATCACCATCAATTGCTGCTACTACCTCCCATCTGATTAAAATAGAGCTGCCCAACCACTGCAACTTAACGTCCTGTACATTCTTCTCCCACTGAGAGTTCATTCCCCAGCTTCCACCTGCTCAAATCCTCTATACCAGGGCCCTAGTTTTGAAAGCCCCCAGAGCTCCAAACCTCTGTATGAGATCCCCAAGAGTTCAGACCTAAAATAGCCTGTCTATACCCTGTGACCTAGATGGAGAAACCAACTCCCCTCAATAGTCATTCTCAGCCCCGTCCACCCATCCCTGGGACACATCACCAAGCCAGGATTATCTATTGTGTGTCTGGGAGAAAAGATATCCTGACTTTCCTGGGACTTTGGGCTTAGGACCCTGGGAAAAGTCCAAGTAACTTCCTCCAGAATGCCTGTCCCTTTCCACTTTTGCTCGGTCCTGGGGAGGAGGAGAGGGAAAAAGTTGAGGAAGAGCTATCTAGTTGTCCTAGTTTTTTGCTTTTTGGATATAGCCAGAGGTTAAAAAGATTCCTTTCAGGACTAAATGTGAATTTATCTTGGCAATATGCTATTTCATGTTCATCACATGGACCTCCCATGCCCATGCACATTTACTGAAATGGATCCTAGAATTTAGCTACACTAAGTAGGACTTTTGCCTACCATGAGACTTAGTCCTTGACCCTTGGAATCCTCAAGCCAGATACTAGCAGCTGAATCTACCTGGCTGAATTTAAAGAGCTCTTCCCAACTGCATTAGGCCTGTTCTACCTATAGACCCGCCAGGCCAGCATCCCTCCCATCAGGTCAAAAACTACTTTTCTGTTGTCAATCACTCAAGCACCTTTTCAGTGAAGCTTCCAGCCCTGATTGAATATTCCAGCTTCCAGAATCTAAGATTGCTTTCCTAGACCAAGAAACCAAGGCTTCCTTAAGAGGAAATATTGCTAAAATGCTTCTTAATTAAGTTCAAAAACAATGCTTCTAGGAAAACATAGAAACACCACATACACGTATCATTTCCCATTAACCTCACTGAGGAAGCAATGACAAAGGCAAGAAAATGGCAGATACCAGGAACCTCTCAGCCTCTGCCACATGAAAAAGCAACCTCATTTCGGTCTGCACATCAATTTGCTCAGGCCCAAGGTGGTCAATGCTGAAGGTGCCTTTCACAAACCATGGCAGGTAGCACTTGCAGACTGAAAATTAACATGCTTGCTCCCCATTCTCCTCAACCGGAATAAACCTGCTGCCTGTCAGCTTACATCTTTGTCCACAGAGAGGAAGCAGGTGGGGGTAGGGGCTGCTGTGCAATATGTGACAGCACCCTCTCCAGAGGCCCAAGATTATTACAACCGGCCCTTCTTGTGTTGAATTAACTTGTTCTGACTCTGACAGTTCAGATGACACCATCTGATCTGATGCAAGAAGCCCAGGTCGCATAGTGCTGCAAGCATAGACTGTCACTAAGTGTACCACTAACACCAGATAGACCCTTGTCAGGAGAGATGAACTCCTCCAGAGACAGAGGTGAGGGATTCAGTCTCAGCCTAGCTTAAGCAGAGTTTGTTCAGTTCAAGGAGAATATCAGCTCATGGGAAGACTTCATGGAGCAGGAAGACACAGTGAATGAGAATCTGAGGAAGACAATCTCACTATCACATAGGAAGACAAAGAACAGAGGGTTGTTGGGAAATTCCAATTGAATGTAAGCTCCCCGAGAGTTGGAAAGACATCATTACTTCAGCACCTAGCATAGTGATAGTTAAATACTTTGTAAATAATCACTTGAATTGACATTAAAAGAAGCAGGAGAGTCACTACCAAAGTGCATCCCAGTCTCATATACAAAGGCAGTTTGTTGGGACAGTAGATAAAGCATCTTGCCTGAAATTAGGAAGATCTGAAGAGTTCTAACTACTTAGTTAGGACCTACATACTGAGGAACTGTGCGACCTTAGGCAAATCACTTAGCCACTGCCTGCCTTAGTTTCCTCAACTGTAGAATGGGGATAATTATTGTACCTATTTCGAATAGTTGTTAGGAGGATCTTTAAAATGAGCTAGAGAGGGAAAAGGCAAACTACTCCATCTTTGTCAAGAAAACTTCAAATGGGTACACAAAGAATCAGACATGATTAAAAAATAACTGAATAATAATAGAAAGCATCTTAATCTAGTTCAGGGCATATTCAGCATGGTTGTAGGCTATATGCAGCTCTCAGGCTGTGTGTTTTGAAACCTGTACATCATGCCCTACTGCCTCTACCTATTGGTAAAAGAACCAAGTTTTTAAGACACTTAAAAAAGTAAGGAGGAGGTTGGAAGCTGACAAAATAAGAAACATGGAGTCATTAAAGGTTTTTGTATTCCTAGACAAAATATGGATTCTCTATTGTCATGAATATGACAACTTGTAAATCCAAAAGAATATGTAGATGGGATATTGTCTGGACACCTTTGTGATATTTTAATAAGAAGCAATAATGCCCTTTACACTAGAGGTGTTGAAGAAGTGGGGGGAGATGGAAAAATGAGAGACTAGCATTCTTTCTGGGGTTTCTATCTCTAGAAATGAAAGAATAAATGTCATTAAATATATCTTCAAATTCTAGTAAACCAAGCTTTTCTAGAACCTTTCAATTATTGTTACACATAAAATATGAAATGTTATACATATTTTATTGTATTTAAAATATGTGAATATCTAAAATATATACTATATCAGTATTAGATATGTATATGCAGATGTAGTCCTACACATATATAATATTGTGATGGGACAAATCTAAAATAACTGAAGAAACAAAGGTTCAATATTCTGAGCATATCAATCTATTAAGCAATACATGCCAACTGCATAACAAATAGGATCCAAATCTCCTCAGTTTAGGGCTGGACCCTAATATAGGGGGAGATAGACTTTTAACCATAATGTGAAATTAAGTAATCTAATTTCTCAGTGGAGGAAAGATTAGGGACTTTCTAAAATTGGAAGGAAAGAACTAACAGATAGAATTCCCTAAAATTAGAAAAAGAGGGAATGGATTACAAATATGTAGAAGGGCCAATACAAAGGCAGGAGAGGGGAGACAGAGTACTGTACTTGAGCAACTGAGACAGACCAGTTTGTCTGGAGAAAAGGCAAACAGGTATTTTCAAACTATTACCACTCCAGTGGTTAGCAGGCAGAAGTTATCTATCCTAAAATTGACTTTCTACCTCATGTTAAGTTTCCTTAAGGCTTAGGGTCTAGCATGATATTTAGCTATGAATAATACTGTGACAAGACATAAATCCCCTCTTTAATGAATCTTTAAAAGATCCCCATAAAATGGGCATATTCCCTTAGTCATTTGTTCAATTAACTTAAAAAAACAGGCAGAGAAGGGTGGAGAAGGTTCACAGTCATTTTTCTAAAGGAGTAGCATTTCTATTTAATCAACAAGAGAATTCTTGGGAACATACACCTCTTCTGTTTCCCTTTCCAATGATGTAACATCTGTCTGGCTATTATGTATTCCTTACCCATATTTGCGACTTTAAGCAGAATCTGTTGTATTAGCACTAGTGTCAGAGCAGCAACCTCTGACACTTTGAATGTTGGGCAAATTATTTCACCTATATGATTTTGTTTACTCATCTGTATAATGCTGGGACTACTTGGCTTGTAAGGATAAGCCTGGCTCAAAATTTATGATCCTCTAATCAAATCCAATCCCCTTATTTTACAAATGAGTAAACACACCCAGAAAAGTGAGATAATTTCACAGAATCACAAATATGTGAGTTGGGAAAAGGCTTACAGCCCAGTCACTAATCATCAACCAATTAACTAATTGCTAATTACTAGCTTGATGTTCTCATTTTACAGATGAGGAAATTGAGCCCTTTGGGAGTAAAATAATTGATTCAAGATCGTACTTCCAGTACAAGGGCTAAAATCAAGATTTCCTTATTTTTTTTTTTTCTAAAGAGGAAAGTTAGCAACTTGTTGACTTAGCAGCACTAGAGATATAAGTGTAAGTGGGAAAGACAATCCTGCTCCTACCCCAACCCTGTTGCAAGTGATATATACAAAAAGCTTTGCCTGATTCCTCAATTATTGGTTCCATCCTCCCAAACTGCCTTGGATTTAACAACTGTGCAAATATTTGTATATTTGTATTTATTTATATTTATTCTGCATGTGTATTTATGCATGTACTTGTTTCTATTCTATATATGTATATATGCATATATGTGTGTATATATATATATATATAATACATATGATATGCATTATTAAAAACATCTTCATCTTTCAGATGGCCTTATAGAAATCAGTCTCTAGATAGATCCAATGACAAATATAAACTCAAGTGTCATACAATACAACTCTGCTGATAGAAACTCTAAGAACCCAGGACCACCCATACTTCAAATGAGATATAGAAAAATTAAAGCATTTTTTTTGTACTTTTGACCTGATATTTTGTTTATATTGAGAACTCCCATTTAGGAAACTCCCTCTACCAATGCAATTCATAAGCTTAAAGTGCCTAAAGCCCTGACTTACTAAGTCAAATTGAGACCTGTTAAAGATCTTAGCTTGAAAAGGTCAGTTTCTTCTACTGCATCCAGAGCCATCTCCAGTTGTCTTGATCTATATCTTACCAGTGAGCCTGGATGGTTTTGGAGGAGATAGACCTTGCCCAGCCCTCCCTCACTTAAATCCAATTCACTTGTATGTCATTTCCCTGATGCCATGGTCTCTTTAAGAATGAAGGACAAACAACAAGAACTAATAGGATAATTTGATCATAAGGGCACAGAATTATCTATCTAGAGATATTAAGGAGATCAGAAGCCATATGGTCCATTTCTATCACTTTTCATATCAAATGAGGAAGGGCCACGATATTTAAGTGATTTGCCCAAAGTCAGACAGGTAGTGAGCAACAGAGGCAAGGTTTGAACCCAGGTCTTTTGACTCACTAGTAAATGTTCTTTCTACTGAACCACATGTCCAGTCAACATATATCAAAAGCAGAACTTGAACTTAGTTCTTCGTGACTCCAAGGCTAGCTCTAAATGCTGTGACAACTAGCCATTCAATATTAAACAAATATAACAATTAAGGCTTCTATGCATCTAACAAATAGGTTAGTGGGCTTTAGGTTCTCTGAACCTAATGTCCTTTAGAAGTGGTGATGATCAGATTACTTCAACAGAGTGAAGTATTCCATAGAACAGTTATCCTCCCTTTTATCACTGAAAAAGAAACAACAGAAAGTATCTTTAACAGAATTTTGGGATGCTGTTTTGGGTGAGCCATAAGGTAATGTCATGTTCCATTGGTATTTGCCCATGTAAAATAAAGTAACTCTGAGGTACCACCTTCTGCCTCTCAGATTGAATAGTATAACCGAAAAGGAAAATGACATATGTTGAAGAAAATATGGGAAAATTGAGACTAATGCACTATTTGTGGAGTTGTGAACTGCTCTAACCATTCTGGAGAGAAATTTGGAACTGTGCCCAAAGAGCTATAAAACTATGTGTACTCTTTGATCCAGCAATACCACTGCTAGATCGACATCCCAAAGATACCATAAAAAAGTGAGAATGACCCACATATACAAAAATATTTGCAGAAACTCTTTTTGTAAATTCAAAGAATTGGAAATTGAGAGAACACCCATCAATTGGGAAATGGCTGAACAAGTTGTGGTATGTAAATATAATGGAATACTTTGCTTTATAAGAAATGAGGAAGCAAATTTCAGAAAAACCTGGAAAGACTTAGACATGAACTGATGTAGAATTATGGAGTCTAAATGCAGATCAAAATATACTATTTTTGTTGTTGTTGTTGTTTTTTCTTTCTTCTGGTTTTCTTTTAATTCTGATTCTTCTTTTACAATGTAACCAATATGGAAATACATTTAACATGATTGTACATGTATAACCTATATTAGATTTTTTGCTGCCTTGAAGAAAGGATAGGGAAGAAAGGGAGGGAGAAATATTTGGAACTCAAAATCTTACAAAAAAGAATGTTGAATGTTACATTTTTACATGTAATTGGGGAAAAAATTAAAAACTATTAAATAAAAACAACAACAACAATAATTTCTCAAAGTGAATTCTGGAGCAGCAGAAACCATAAAAGAACAGAGTCAAACAATTTTCCAGTCCAAGATAAATTAGGAGGACTGCAGGAAAGATCTGCTTCACTTGAGTAAACCCTCTGACATAACAAGTTACCAGCAGGCCAGCTGTGAGACCTTTAGTCCTTAGCACAGCAGGTGAATGGCCAGACTCAACACAGCAGGTAAATATCCAGGCTCAAAGATCCTGATACTGTTGACCAGGGCCAGGCCCCTACTTCCTAGTCCAAGAAGCTTGGGACAATGTCCTTTGTACCCAGGAGCAGAGATCAACCTTAAAAGTCACAAAAATAGGCTGAAAAGTGAGAATCCTGACCGCTACCTACTATGATCATGGGGAAGATCAAAACAGAAACTGAAAGGAGAGCATATTGTCAAAATCCCTATTCCCAAAGTCTCAAAGAGAAATTGAATTAGTATCAGATCCCAAAAGAACTCTGGAAAGAGCACAAATAAAGATTTTTAAATTCAAATAAGAGGCAGGAGAAAATTTAGGAAAAGAAATGAATGTGTTCAAGAGAATCATGAAAAAATAGTCAATAACTTAGTAAAGGAAGCACAAAAAAATGGGAAAAGATGTATACAAATTCAAAAATCTGCTAGGAGGGGGGAAAACAACTCAAAAAGTGGAATTGTACAAATGGAAAAGGAAGCACAAAACTCACTGAAGAAAATTATTCTTCAAAAATTAAAACTGGACAAGTGGAAGCTAATGACTCTCTGAGATATCAAGAATAAAATAAAATCAAAAGAAAGGGGGGGGAGAAGAAAATGTGAAATATTTCATTGTGAAAAACAGCTGACTTGGAAAAATAGATCCAGGAGAGATAATTTAAGAATTATTGAACTATCTAGGAGAAGGTATGGGGGAAAGGGCAGGGATTGTGACACAAGGTTTTGCAAGGGTTAATGTTGAGGAATTGTCCATGCATATGTTTTGAAAAATAAAAAGCTTTAATAAAGGGGAAAAATAATTATTGGACTACCTGATTATTCTGGTCAGCATTTTTCAAGAAATTATCAAGGAAAATTGTCTTGTTATCCTTGAACCAGAGAATAAAATAGTAATTTAAAGAAACGACTAATCACCTCCTGAAAGAGATCCCATAATGAAAACACCCAGCAATATTTATGGCAAAATTCTAGAACTCTCCAAGGAGAAAATACTGCAAGCAACCAAAAAGAAACAATTAATATATTAAGGTGCTATTGTCAGGATTATACAGGATATAGCAGCTTCTAAATTAAAAGACTAGAAGCCTTAGAATATGATTTTCTGGAAGGTAAAAGAATTTTGCTTAAAATCAACAAAACAGCATAATATATCAGGGTGAAAAATAAATATTCAATGAAATAGAGATTTTTCAAATATTCCTAATGAAAAGACTGAATAGAAAATTTGCCTTTTAAATACAAAGCTCATTCTTTGCAGATGATATGATGGCATACTTAGAGTATTATAAAGAATCAACTAAAAACATTAATTGAAATAATTTAAAAGTTTAGCAATATAAGATTAATCATCAGCTTTTCTATATATTACCAACAAAGTCCAGCAGCAAGAAATAGAGAAATTCCTTTTTAGAATAATTGTAGACAATATAAATACTTGGAAGTCTAACTACCAAGTCAAATCTAGGAACTATGTGAATACAATTACAAATTTTTTTTCACACAGATAAAGTGGAATTTAAACAAGCAAAAAAATATCAACTGCTAATGGGTAGACCAAGCTAATATAATAAAAATATCAAGATAACATAATAATATATTATTAATATATAATATTAATATACTATAATTATATAATTAATATAATAATAAAATAAAAATATCAAAAGAATTAATGAACACAAATGTAAAGGAAGATAATACCGTGTTTCCCCGATAATAAGACACTGTCTTATTATTTTTTTGGGACTAAAAAACACCAGAGGGCTTATTTTCAGGGGAGGGCTTATTTTATCCTCCATCATGCCCCTTTTATCCTCCATCATGCCCATTTTAGCCTCCATCATGCCCCTTTTAGCCTCCATCATGCCCCCTGAGTGCTTATTTTATTCTCCATCGCTTACTGAACTTACCGAGTTTTTAGATGGTCCTGTCTCAGCTCTACTCCGCGGCGCTGCTCTCAGTAGCGCCAGCAAGCAAATCACCAGGGAAGAAGAGGATGACGCGCTCACTGCTGCAGCTCTGATTGGATGCAGCTCGGAGCGCGACGTGCGTTTCACCCGGGAGGGGAGGGCGGCGCTGCTTACTGAAGGTACTGCTACGCAGCATATAGCGCAGGGGATCACCATGATGACCGTTTTCATAGTAAGTTCGATAGGGCTTATTTTCGGGGGAGGGCTTATTTTAGCGGAATATTAAAGAGTATGTGGGTGTCTTATTTTCAGGATAGGTCTTATTATCGGGGAAACACGGTATATAATTATATAATAATAGCAATAAAGATAAAAAGAAGCAAATTAGGAGAGCAAGGACTAGTTTACCTGTAAGATCTATGGAGAAGAGAAGAATTTATAACCAAACTAGAGATAGAAAGCATTATTAGAAATAAAATAAATAATTTTGATTATATTAAATTTAAAAACTTTTGCACAAACAAAACCAATGCAACTGAAATTAAAAGGAAAACAAAATTTCGGGAAACAATTTTTATAGCAAAGGACTCTGACAAAGGTCTCAGCAAATATATAAAAAACTGATTCAAATTTATAAAAATAAAAGTCATTCCTCGATAAATGGTCAAAGATATGAACAGTTTTCAGATGAAAAAATTAAAACTATCTATAATCACATGAAAAAAATGGTCTAAATACCTACTGAGTAGAGAAATACAAATTAAAACCACTTCATACCTATCATATTATCTAATATGATAGAAAAGAAAATGATAAATGTTGAAAGAGATGTGGAGAAATTGGGACACTAACGCACTTCTGCTGGAATTGTGAAATAAATATATGTGAATATATTCTACATTCCATTCTAGAGAACAATTAGGACTATGTCCAAAGGGCTATAAAACTGTTCATGCCCTTCAATCCAACAATATCACAACTTAGATCTATATTCCAAAGAGATTTTTTTTAAAAACAAAAGGATGGGAAGGGTGGGGAAAGACCTATTTGTACACAAGTATTTATAGTATCTCTTTTTGTAGTGGCAAAGAATTGGACTTTGAGGGGAGGTCCATTAATTGAGAAAAGGCTGAACAAGTTGTAGTATATGATTGTAATGCTATATTATTGTGCTATAAAGAAATTATGAGCAAGCTAATGAGAAAAATCTATTTATTAAAATCAGTTATATGAACTAATTCAAAGGGAGGTGAGCAGAACCAGAAGAACATTGTATACAGTAACAACAATACTATATGATGATCAATTGTAAATGACTTAGCTATTCTTAGCAATAAATTATTCAAGGCAATTTCAGAGGATTCATGATGAAAAATGCTATCCATCTCCAGAGAAAGAATTGATAAAGTCTTAATACAAATCAAAGCATACTTTCACTCATATTTTTGAGTCTGTTTTTTTTTTTTTATAACATGACTAATGTGGTAATAAGTTTTGCATGATTGATGTTCTATCATGCAAAACTTATTACCACATTAGTGGTATATAAATGTATAATTTATATCAAATTATTTACTATTTCTTGGAAGGGAAAATCAGAGGAAGAGAGAAAATTTGGAACTAATTTTTAAAATGTATGTTAAAAATTGTTTTTACATGTAATCAGGAGAAAATAAAATATTTTTAAAAAGAAAAAATATATAATCAATTATAAGTGTTATTTTTTTAAAAATACAACAAATTGCTATTGTACCAGAAAGTCCCTTGCAATTTTTTCTAAAAACCCAATGAATTAGTACCATTATATCAAAGAAGGAGCAATTATATTTATGCATGGGTATCTGAATGGTGAGGCAGAAAAAGCTGGGACACATGCCTATGATCATCTATTTAGTAGCTATTAAAACCATTTCTTTGTGAGTTTAAAGAAAAAACAAACACTGGAAAATGAGAAAAGAGGTTGCCATTTCAATGTAGTATAGGGAAGACTAATTTCCATTATAAGGCAGAATGGCATATGGTTAAAAACTTCAGCTTTTTTCTTTCGTCTTTCAAATTTTACAATTACTCTAAGTTCCGAAAAGAAAGTAAATAGTTCTTAAATCTAATCAGTGAGAAAAGACCAATACATTTCCTCAGAACCATCACAATAATTGATCAGTCATTTCCCAATAAAAGATTAATCATACATCATTCATATAGCACCAAAATTATGCACACCCCACTACATTCTTGAAGTTAATCTCTTTCTTGTTCTCCTCTCTATTTATACACCCATTTGCAAAAGTAATTCTATCTTTTTGCATTTATAGCTTTGGGTACTATTGTTGGCTGAAGCTCTTGAAATGTGCACTGATTACAGGGCAATGCAATATACATTAGCTAAGAGCTCAAGTATTATAAAATAACCTGAAATCAGAGAAACTTATGAGTGGTTAATAAAAGAAAGTAATGTAGAAAGTACCAGTCTTTTATTTTAAATTCAAGAAATGCATTACAAGATACATTTTAAGAACAGGTAGCAAGTAGGGGACTTAAATACAAGAAAGGAAGGGGAGGGAATGAAAGAAAAAAAAAAAAAAAAAAGAATTGTATGGTACAAGGGAGGAGACCTGAGGGAGATGCTACACTTTAAAAGACAAGTCATAATTTTCAAAATCAAAGTGAGGAAATTCCAAAGCAAAAGGAGTATCCATTTTTATATGCTTTACTCCATAGGCAATTAGTAACAGTACAAAAATATCAATAGTGTCATTTTATTCTGTTAAAAATTTTTTGTTTTCTCCATGTTTTATATCACATTCATCTCAAAATTATCCATTTTAAAAATTTCAACAGTAGACTATTAATTTTCTACTTTGAAACACACACATGTCAATAATATAAAAACATGATATGATATGATAAAACAAATATAATATATAATTACATATATATGTATATATATATGTACATATATATTATTTCATTCTTAAACAGAATTATTGGAAAAAACCATCCTCTATTAGTACGAAATTAAAATTTTACAACATTGCTTCAACTTATAGTATTGATAGAGTTGAGATACTGAAAAGTTTACCTGTGATTTGAACACATATCTTCCTGACTTTAAGGCCAGCTCTATATCCACTAAACCAAGACTCTTCTGTATTTGTGTGATTTTTAATTCTATATGATATGTTTGAAGTTTAGCATCAATGTTGCAATCATATGAAGAATTCACATTGGTAATTTTCTTCAGGAAAAGGTAGGTTTATTTAGGAGAAGAGGTTGCAGACAAAATGAAGATATACAATAGATAGCAGGAATGGTAAATATGAAATAGAGTTGGGAGAGAAAGGGAAGGGGTTTAACAATTAACAATGGAAAAGACAAGCTCCCTAGTGGAACTCATAATTAATCAGGAGAAAGGGAACACCCCATGAGGTTGGAATATGTCTTTAGCTGGAGGCTAAATGAATAGAAGAGTTAGCACACTAAAAGAGTTAGTTAACTATAAGAAGGAGAAAAACACCATCAGATAGGGAGATGAAAGAAGAATCACCATGGAACATAAAGAGGGAGGAGGGGAAAGACACCACAAGACAGAGAGCCAGTGGCAGACTGACCCAAAGGATTTCAGCAAAGATGGCATGAACCATGGACAGATTTATAGGGGGAATTTAACCTCTGGAGTTTGACATAACTGAGATTTCTGACTAGATATAGCAAAGCAGAACTACTGACCTCCCCACAGGGTGGGACTATAAAATTGAACTGATCCCCATCAGTGCCCTTCCCTGCTTACCTCAAGGAATAATTTTGTCAGTATTCCAGGTTTTCTCTGTCAATCCCACCTAGTTACTCATGATTTCCTTATATATACCCACACATGAAATATATTAAAAAGACATGCATGCTCATATGAATACCCAAACTACCACGTTCTATGTTATACAGCATCCTTAATGTAAAAGAACCTCTGCTTTCTAGCCCTAACTTATCAAAATCTCCAGTTAATGTTTCTGAACATATTAACACATTCCTAGTATGTCCAAGATGAATATAAAAGAATGGAAGAACAAAGTTGAGAAGATTGAAGCTGATGCAGGGACACAGGATCTAGAAATGGGATTATTGTAGGGATAACTCTCAAATGTTTGGACTTCCTTACAGCTAAGTGGTTCTTGATCTCACGTCATCTAGATACATGCACTTCCACTGAAATCCTATTAACTACATAATATTGTACATGTACATTTATTTTATTTTTAAGGAACCATGAACTAAAAAAAATAACTTAAGAAAAGCAAAGAATATTTTGAGGTAATATAGGATTCAGGTCAGAATTTAAACAAGTTGTGGTTGTACCCAAAACTGTGACTTTTTTTTAAATAAAAAGGAACCACATCCTTTTCAACAATTAAATTCTGTAAATATTTAAGCACTTATTTTGTGTCAGGCACTGTGCTAAATTCTGGAGATACACAAACGAAAATTGATGCAGTCCTTACCGTCAAGATATTTACAGTTTAATGAGGAAATGTGACATATACAAATGAATATGCTACATGCCCCCCCAAAAAAAAAAAAATTGATAGAGGCTAAGGAAAAATCCAGCAAAGTATTCAGGAAGAAATTAAAAGAGAGAGAAATCATTTTCAGGTGATGGGATTAAATTTCAAGACTTCAGGAAAGAGTTAGCAACCTAAACTGAGTGTTATAAGAAAGGAAAGATTTCATTAGCCTGAGATTTTAAAAAAAATTAGCCTGTGTTAGATAAAGAATTTGTTCTACTAGCAGGAGAATGCTAGTAATCAGTAATCCAGTTTATTTGTAGCAGAGAGCATACTATGAAATAAGACTGAAAAATTAGGTTTGAGATAAATGCAAGATAAGCATTTTTTAATATTATGTAAATCTGTATTTTTTTTCCTACAGACATTAGGAAGAAATTTGTAGTATTGCCTCTAAGCAATAGGAAGCCCTAGAAGGTTTTTTGAAAAAATGAGTGATGCCATCAGACCTATATATTAAATGATTGATTTCAAAGAATGGACTAAAAGGGTAGAAACTAGAATCAGGGCGATGAATTAGGAAGCTTTTACCATAGGTAAGGTAGGAAATAATGAGGTGGTAGGAATATGTATTAAGAAAAAGAAATGCAGAGAAAATGTAAAGAAGTGGATAAAGAATAACTAAAGTAAAGAAGGGGGGAATTGAAACCTATTGGATAAGCAGGAGAGAAGTCAGATATGATTCTTAGATTGAACCTTAGAAAATATTTATGCCATTAAAAAAAAGAAGTTGAAAAGTAGCCTCTAAATTATGTTGAACACCAGTCAAGGACATAACATAAATTTTGTTTTTTTCTAATGATCAGTAAACCTACATGTGTATATAGTACACATGTATCCCACAGAGAAAGACATAAGATTATGCCCAATTTTATATTCATTTTTCCCCCTATAACTCTATGATTTTCAATAGCATACAACCCTTGAAGAAGAAAAAAAAAAATTATAGAGTGGTCAAGTGTGAAGTTGTTAGTATAAAAGATTCTCAGCTGAATAAACTGCAAATTAGTTTTAAAATCCAGAAATTTTATCTGGGAAAAAGGAAGATTTCAAGGTGGTAGGAAGGGTATTACTGAGGATGTAGTGATCAAGAAAAGAGCCAGGTAGAGTCACAGCTATTGCCACTATGTCTCCAATCCCTGATATCCCTCAAATGATAACTCCAACTGTGTAAAGTTTTCTCTTCGAAGAAAAGGTAACAGGTTTTCTATTCTGACCCTTTGTAGACAGGAGCTCTGGCAGAGGAGAAATTAGTAGGAGGATTAAAGGAAGAGAATCATTACAGAGTACCAGGAATTACCCCTATCACAATTACACTAATCAGTCCCAAATCAACAGGAGTCAACTTCTTGTTCTTGTTTGTCGTTTTTTTATTTTATTTTATTTTTAAGCAAAGATACAATCTCAACCTTGTGGAATAATTCTATAGAAATACAGAATATTAGAGATGAAAAAAGTCATAGAGATCATCTATTCTTCCTTCATTTTAGAGATGAGTAGCTGAGACTCAAAGATATTTCTCATTTCAGATGTGTCCAACTCTTCATCACACCATTTTGAAGTTTTTCTGGCAAAGATATTGGATTAATTTTGTTGAGGGGTGAGAGATAACTGGTAAGAGATACCTAACAGTGATGGGGTCCCCAGGCTGGTGTCGAAGGTTTTTGCAAAAGAATTTGTAGTCTCAATCTCCTAGTGAGGTTTTTGGCAAAAAAAAAAAAAAAAAAAAAAAAAAAGGGGGGGGGAAGAGGGTATGGGAAGGGAGTATTTTCACTGAGAAACTACCTCAGTGGGCTGCTTTCTGATTAGAAATTAGCAAAGGTTTGGTTACAGAATCTTGTTTTTTATTAACCTTCTATGGTTTGAAGCTAGGGAACGATTAGGGACTAATTTTCAAATCGATAAAAGGTGGTTATTTTTTCCCAGACCAAAATGATTCCTAGATCATCTAGGAAGTAGGAGATTCCTGTGGAAACCAGGTAGGAGAGTAGGGATCATTTTTAGGAATTTCCCCAGGCCAGGTGCCTCATCCTCCACAAAGATCATGAAGACATAGTTCTATTACATCAGTTTGCCATTTCCTTCTCCAGCTCATTTTTACAAATGAGAAAATGGAGGCAATTAGGGTTAAGTGACTTGACCAAAGTCATACAGATAAGGAATATCTGAGGCTAAGTTTGAACTCATAAAAATTTCAAATCCAGTGTTTTATCCACTCAGAGATATTATGTGAATCAAATAAAATTCAAGATATCATGTGTTTTGCAAGCCTTAAAGAACTATATATATACGTACATTATTATTAAGTGACTTGACCAAGTTAATACAAGTGGTAAATTGGCCATCAAGATTTGAAATCAGGTCTTCTAATTCTAAGTCCAGTACTTTTTTTTCCTATGTTCTCTCACTTTTAGGTTCCCATGTTCCCCTCTTCACAGAAAAAAAAAAAATTGAGGTACAATCAATTAAAGGGATTTACCAAAGGTCATACTGACTAGGGAGCCCAGAAACTCTCTAAACCTACTTCAAGAAGAAAGTCTCCTTGAACCTTGCCAAGATAAAGTGGTTTATCTTGGTGGGACTAGTTGAAGTAATCTCATTTAGCTGGATATATAGATTTCTATTTACCCCTGTTGGCTCAAAACCACTCCCAGTAAATGGTCTCATCTAGGTCAGGGGCCAGTGACATCATTCTATTAAAACTTCCATCTCAGATTTCCTTATAAAAACAGCAATTTTAAACTCAGTCCTTTGCAAAGGACCTAATATGCCATCCCTGCCCACTGGAATGATGTTCTCTTTCAGCGTTACTCTCCCTTTATCCTCACCTATCTCCCTAACAAGACTTTATACCTCTCTGCATAAAGGATTTCTCTACTAGACACTTTACTTCTCTGGAAGGACTTAGCCGCTAAGAGATTCAGTCTTTCTATTCATGCATAGCAAAGGCTGACTTCCCAACGCCAATAATAAACTTCTTTTACCAGTCTAACTTTTTGGGTTCATAGGAAGGGGATTCCCACAACTCCCTCCCTATTGTGCCAGATCCTAAGGGGATTTAAGGGAGTTCAATCTCTTCATTTGGTTCCCTGAACCCCAAACCTGCCACTAACCTCATCATTTAACTCCCTGACCACCAGGAACCCTAATCTCATCATTCTGATTCCCTGAATCTAATCTCATCAATACAACCAGGAAGCAGAGAAAGAGAAATACAATCTGGAGCTTTTGGCACTGCAGTCATCCTTTCCACTATATTATCCACTTGGATAGGACATTATATAAGAACCACAGTAGCCATCTAGCCCAACCCCTTTGTTTTACATATGAAGGAAATGAGATTTTAAGAGATTAATTGACTTGCCCAAAGTCACACAGATAGCAAGTGACAGAAGCAAGTTTTGAATTCAAGTGCTCAAATCTGGACCTTTCTTACTCTTATGAACAATTCCAATTTGCTATTTGGAATGGGAGACCATTGAAGTATGTGAAATCAAACTTTGGTTCTCTTTTTGCCAAAACAAAAAGGGAAAATAAAGAAGGATCACAAGTGGGGAAAAAATGTGGATGTGCCCATCCACATTCATGTTTCTTGCTTACTAATACCATTGAGCATTCGATTCATTGCTACTCTGAGATGCAGGGTAAGGAAAGGCCAATACATCTTATGCACTCAGGAGGTAGGACAGACAATGAAAGCTCGGCTCTCTTTCATAGTAATGGATCATATATTTTCAGAATGCTATATGGCTTGGGTGATTTCAATGTAGGTAGTCCGTCCATCATCAAAGGAAGCAGAAAAAGCCCACCTTTGAAAGGATTCTCACCTTCACTCACAAGCAGTAAGGGGCTCACTTCTCTCAGCAGCTGACAATGGGAACCTCAAAATGCTGAGCTGCAATGCTTCCAGCAGGACTAAATTTTTATTTTGATGAGGGGGGTAGGGAGGAATGGGACAAGGAGCAGGAGTAAATTTTTTAAGATTTCCTCTTCTTGTGAGAATGAGGGGAAAACATAATTCTTGCTTACATCAGCAACTAGCTGAGTGTCATTCCTCTTCCCCTCCCTCTCCCTTTTTTTTTTTTTTTTTTTTTAAATTCATTTATTTAACTGCTTATCTGATACTGTGATAACCATTTCCGGCTATATATTGGCTGAGGAAGCTTTCTCCAGACTCAAGAACAGATCAATAAAAGTAAGTCATAGTGATTCACAAAAATAAAATTGTCATCATTATTGTTCAATTATTGCTGTGTCGGTGGAAAGGAGCTCCAGAGCTGAAGGCTTCTTGGCTAATATTTATAATCTGCATTGAATGGTGCTAATGAATGAGTGGGTGAGCACTAGGCTAGAACTGCAGTGGTATTTGATTTATACAGAGTCCAGGGCTGATTGCTAATGTTAAAACCATTAAAGTGTCTCTTAGATCTGCCTTAATGTACTCCCCTGCATATTATAGAGCTTAAACTTACCCGTTTACTTAGCTTTTCATTATTGGTTGAATATTTGTCTTTATTACATTATCCCCATGATAAATTTGACTTGTGAGAGTTTAAAAAACAGTGCTTCAGGAATAATGGCCAACATTTATATAGCATTTTAAGATTTTAGCAAAGTGCTTTATTGCATAAATTATCTTATTACATCCTCACAATAATCCTGGAAGGTAAGTGCCATTATCATCCTTTTTTTTTTTTTCTTTTTACAGATGAGGTAACTGAGGTGAAGAAAGGGTGACTAAGTGACCACACAATCTAGTAAACTTAGTGACTGAGACAGGTTTTGATCTCAGGCCTTCCTAACTTCAAGTCACCTAGCTATTACTTAAAACAGTCAATGGAATAAATTCATATGCTCACTCTAATCTTCTCTCAGATAAAAGACTGAACTCTTTCCTAATAATAATTATTTTTGAAAAGTTCAAACTGTTAAATCCTTGTATGCCCCATATCATAAAATCCAGATGCTCAAGGGAAGAAGCAATATTTCAAGCTGTCATCTTTTAAGTCACTGAGGGGAAAAGATTTTTATATTTCTCTAAACATGCTTTTCCCTGAAGTACTCCATAAAGCAAAAGTAAAAACAGGAACAACAGGTTGGGAAGACTTAGAACAAATCACCAAGAGCCTCCAGTGAGATCAACTCTTTCATAGTAATTTTACAAAGGACATTAAACAAAAAATTCACAGGCTACCTACAATCTTCTCCTCTCATCTACAAGATTTTTCCATTCACAACACACGAGATCCCAAGAGAGCCCTGAGGGGGGAGGGGAGTGTATTTCTGAGACTTCATCCTCCCCACTTCTTGCCTCACTGGCTTTACTTGAAAGAGTAGTGTTCAGCTAAGTCTTTGTTTAGCCAATATGATCTATCTGGATTGGAATCAGGAACTGACCTCCTGTTCACTTCCAACAATGCTACCCCCACTTCTAGCTTGTTTGGACAATCTAATCTATGCTTTCACAGGAGGCCCAGACTGCTATTGGGTATACATGAGCTGCCTGCCAGGCTCCCCAAGCAATGACAAGAATCTCTCTTTCCCAGGAACTTGATCAGATGCAATAAAATAAATAGGCTTAAATGTTGTTATCAAAAGCCTTATTCTTTTGAACAAAAAGAACGGCTTTTTATTTTCTCTCTATCTCTGTCTCTCTGTCTTTGTGTCTGTCTCTCTACATATACATACAATCAGATTAGAATAAGCAACAATAATAATAGTATAATAATCACTATTATTTACATAATTTAAAGTTTGCAAAGCTCCTTACATGTTAACTCATTTGAGTTTCACAATAAATTACTGCAATAAGTGCTATTTAATTCTCATCATTCTAATCTTACAAAAGAGGAAACATACTAAAGGTTGTGTCAAACTCAAGTTCACAACTAATAAGCATCTAAATCAGGATTTGAAGTCTTATCAAGCTAGTTCACACAATGCATAGGGCACCAGGCCTGAAGTCTAGAAGATCTGATTTCAAATCCAACCCCAGACACTTACTAGCTGAAAGACCAAAGCAAGTAGCTTCTCTCTGCCTCAGTTTCTTCAACTATAAAACTTCTAAATACTACCTCCTAGGGTATTTAGAAGAATCAAATGAAATATATGATAAGAGAAATTACAGACAAAATAAAGAGGTTAAATAGGCAACAGTGTTGAGTTTCAAAAAGGAAATACCAAAAGGTTGGGGTCACTGACCATTGTCACTAGGTATCTCAAAATAATTTGCTGGCTTGAACCTATCTTCAAGTCAAGGGGCAAAGTTTATTGTAATTGTAACACTAATTGAAATGGGCTAAGTTCCAAAAGAATTTAGCAAAGAA
The DNA here is from genome assembly GCF_048593235.1 of Sminthopsis crassicaudata. Classification (NCBI taxonomy): domain Eukaryota; kingdom Metazoa; phylum Chordata; class Mammalia; order Dasyuromorphia; family Dasyuridae; genus Sminthopsis; species Sminthopsis crassicaudata. The sequence continues at coordinate 408,995,647 of NC_133617.1, read as the reverse complement.
CCAGGAGAAAGAAGATAAATTTATAGGACAAAAAGACCAAAGCTACATGTTTTTTATTTGTTATGGCTTTCAGGTAGGTTTGAGGGGTGGTCTCACTATTGTCTCAGGAACTTGGCTATCACTGACGAGCAGATTATCTATTTGACAGTCAGCAATGTTTGTAGGACCATCCTAAAGCAGACAGAGTGTCAGAACAATAATACATTAAGGTCAGGGGACCCTTAGGATTACTACTATATTTCCCTAACATCTAGGAAAAGAAATATATAACTATATTATTATATTTCTGAGGCCAGAAGACTTTAGAATCAGTGACAGAGTGTTAGAACAATAGCACTCTAAGGTCAAAGAACCTCAGAATCACTGCTCTATTTCCCCTAAAATCTGTATCTCCTTCAACAAGAGTGGTAAATATGAAATAGAGTTGGGAGAATATATAGTTAGCAGAGAAAGAGAAATTTTTAGCAATTAATGATGAATAAGACAAGTTCCCTAGTGGAACTCACAAATTTTGTCCCCCCTGAGGCTGGGGTTAAGTAACTTGCCCAGGGTCACACAGCTAGGAAGTGTTAATGGAACTCACAATTAGCCAGGAGAAAGGGAATATGCCCTAAAGTGAGAGTATGCCATTGACTGTCCGTTTAATCTAAAAATGGATTTTGTACCCTAAAGGAGTTAGGTAGCAAGGAGAAAGACACCATGAGGCATGGAAGAGGGGATAAGAATAAAGAAATCAAGAGACAGAATGCTATGGTGGGCTAAACCAAAACAGATTCAGCAAAGATGGAGTGGGCCAGGGGCAGATTTATAGGGGAAAATCTAACTTTGGGGATCTGACATTATAACTTGGCTTTCTGATTGGATACACAGTCCTTTCCTGCTTGCCTCAAGAAGTAATCCAATCAGTACTTCAGGTTTTCTCTCCCAACCCCACCTCCTTACCCAGGACCTCATCAGAACCACAAAGTTATAAAAATTAGAACTGCAGGGATCTTTCCTTCCTCAGAATAAGTTTTACACTTTCACATTGGAATTTGTATTGGTGTTATTTGTGTGCAAATCCCATCTCTCCCTTTTAGATTATAAATTACGTAAGGGTAGGAACTATTTTCACTGCTCTGAAGCAACTAGAAGAAAACTTATTGCACAATTTATTATTTTATTTCTTAATTCTTAAGTATTTGACAAATAAATGAGGACTTATTTTATGCTGTCTTTTGGCAAGCACAAAATAATATAAATCAATCAAAATTTACAGAACACCAACATATTGATTAAGCATTGTAATATGACACCGAAAAGATTTACACATAGTCCCAGCCCTCAAAGAGCTTAAAGTTTAATTAAGAGATACAAGACAAATTTAACAATGCAATCATTAAATAATGTAAATATTTAAATATTAATGATCATAAGACAGCACATAATTATCAATGCTCAGAAAGTTCAATGCAGGAAGAGACCGCTCTGAGAATCATGGAACAGAAAAGACATGAGTTGGAACTCAGAAAACATAAAGAATTTGGTCAAGGGAAGGATACAAGTACCAAGACAAGAAACAACAAGCTTTTTTGTGTGAGGTTGAATATCTTGTTACATTGTAACAGCAAAAGTCCAGGCTCTAGACTGATCAAAATCTCATTTGCCCAGGAAAAAACAATGAAATGCAAAATCAAATAATCCAAATCCAAGAGTTGTTCTCCCATTTCTCACTGAATCCACGCCTAAGCTTCTAATTAGGGGTTAAAAATGTGCTTGGGTTACATGATCAGCAAACCTAACCCTATCTCAGATCTGCCTGACATGCCATCTTTCCTGACTGCAGATTTCATTATGAAGTTCTCCGTAGCACACCCCAAGACCACAACTAATGAAACACTTTATCAGATCCAAAGTTATTGGTTTCTTGTGGGTAGAGTTCAGTTCTATTTGTGGCTGTCCTTCTATGAGCTGTGAGGGACTGCCTGTGCATGAAGCAGCAATGACTTAACACCTACCAGTTATATGTTGCCTTGAGGAGGTCTATGCTGCCTTCCATCATGAAAATTACATTATCAACAAAAAGCTCCTTCCTAGAGTTCTTCATAGCATTACTTAATGGATAAATCTATGTGTTAGACTTTGTATAAGATGATACAATTTGAGAGTATTGTGAGCTTTTAATTTTTTTTTTTTTTCCTGATGGGCTGGCAATGGATTTACACTGATTTTTAAAATGTCACACTAATAGCATGACTTGATAAAATGACCAAGGTTAGAGTAAAATGTCTGCATAAACAAAGTAGACTCTCAATAAATCTTTGCCTATTGTTATTGTTGTTTTATGAATTAAAAACCTATAACAAGACATATTTGTAGTCTCATAATCTTTGACACAGACAAACTTAATCAACACAGAATCATAATTGCCCAAACCCTTAGGCATTTTCTACATCCAAAACCTCAGGCAGCTAGCAGCCCAGGCCAGCACACAAAACATCACCAGTGACATTAAGTATATAGGCTAACACAGACTAAAACACAGCCTCCAAGATGCATGTGCTCTACAGGAAAGAATTTTCACTCTCTTATTCTCCCTTTTGCCAATACAGTCAGCTCTGGAGCCATACTATAAGGTGGCGTTTTAGGACCATCAGCCCAGAGGTTCCCTTCTTTCTGATTTTACTATATTAACTGCCTAGAGTTAGACTCAGATTGGAGAAAGACTAAGGAATCATTAAAGTTCTTGGATGGTATGAATGATCTATAGACCATTTTTGATGGGAACTATGAAGCCAGGTTATTCTCTTTCCTTATGGGGAGGTTTTGGAGGAAGCCCATCCTGCTATTGTTAACTGTGATAAATGTACAAAAGGTTACAAAGAGGAAGCTAATTCCTATCTGTTTGGAAAGATGGCATATTCAGGCCAGTCTCTTGGACTGTCTAATTAGCATTTTTAAAGATAGTTACAACACATCTTTTGGAAACTTCCCTTACAATCTTAATAAGCATAAAATGATGAGGAGATGGAGCTCATGGGGCTATCTATTTCATTGTTAATAGTTCAACCTTAATGGGAAATTCAGGTTTCCCAGACTTATCTTTGGGAAAGTCTCAGCACCTCAATACACATTCTTGTCACTCCCAAGATCCTACCTTTATCTCCCCCTCCTCCCTCTAAGCTATAAAAGTCCCCTCACCCTTTCTGAAAGCATATCACTCATGACCTTTTTTTTTATATAAATAAAGGTACCTTTTGGCAAAGAGAACACCATTGTGATTTTGTAACATATGCTTTACTCGCCTTTCCAATCAGGAACTGCTCTCCTGATCCTCATGCATTATAACTCTTGTAGCACCTACAGCTTTTCTATGCCCCAAATTCAACTAGTCAGCTTCTCTAATTTTTCTAACATCATGGACCCAATCTTATGTAATCACAAGAAGCTTCTCTGAAGAAGAAGAAGAATATTACAATTACAACATGCTAGATGGGAAAGAATTATGAGTTTGGAGTCAGAGGGCCTAGATTCAAGTGCTGCCTGAGTATTACTTAGGCTCTGATGTGGCTGATGTAGACATCAGATAATGGCAGTGATAGAGTGCAGCTTCTCTAGAAATATAGCAGTAGTCCTGAAATCTCCTGGATTTAGGAATATAATATAGTTATATATATTTTTTCCCTAGATTTTAAGGAAAATATAACAGTAATCCTGAGGCCTCCTGACCTTAGGAGTACCATAGTTCTAACAATCTGTTGGTCAATGACAACCAAATTCCTGAAACAATAGTGAATAGAACACCCCTCAAACCTATCATAAGCCATAAATTAGCAAATAAGTAACATGAAACTCTGATCTCTCTAACTTTGTCCTATAAATTCATTTTCTTTCTCCTGGTTCTTAATCCTTTTGGAACTTAGCCCATGTCAGTTGGTGTAACAATTATATTTTGCCCCTTGACTTGAAAATGGTTTCAAGTCTGCAAATTCTTTTGAGACACCTCATAACACTATCTGCAAACCCAGCCTTTTGGGTCTTCTTTTGAATCTCAACAGTAGTAGGCACCAAAAGTTGAATTCGGTCATGTGAAGAATTCATAATGGCCATTCTCTTTGGCAAAAGGTAATTTATTTAAGAGAAGAGATTACAGACAAAATAAAGAGATAAAATAGACAGTAAGAATGGTGAATATAAAATGGAGTTGGGAGAGCATAGAAAGAGGTTCGCCATTTACCAGAAGAAAGGAAACACCTCATAAGGCTGGGGCATGCCCTAAGCTCCTCATATAATCTCAATTTCTGGGGAAACAAAAAATGATGTTAAATAGCATAGTCAAAACAAGTTCCATCTTGTGCGTAGTCATCCTAGCACCCTGGCTTTTCAAAGCTTCCCTGTTAGGCTGGCAGCAACCTCTTTCCTGAAACCTTGATTCAACATTACCATGACTTGAGTTCCTAGGTCCAGAGATGCTGGTACCTGGGCCTGTATCTGAAAAGGACAAATGAAACAAAAAAATCTCAGGCCTGATTCTCAGGACAGATGGAGAAAGTGGGGGGGAAAAAAACAGAAGGAAGACCTTCCTCCACTCCTGGCTTTATGGAGAGTGTCTGTGAGAAATGGATAGACGTTTGTTTTCCACAGTTATGAAAATTAAATTGGAAAAACGAAACTGAATTAAAAACTGAAACTCAGAAGGACATCAAGGAATAATCAAGGGTGGAATTAATCTTCCCCCAAAAGAATGTAAGCTCCTTGAGGGCAGGGACTTTTGTAATGAAGGATGGTGGCTTGAAATTTGAAAAGAATTTTTGTTCTCTGCTCTTAGTCTTCCTCTTCCCTCTTCTAGAATTGAAGCTCCTTTGGGGGCAGGAACTGGCTATGTAATGAGGGGTGGAGATTCATGTCATGTAACTTCAGTAACATCCAATTAATGGAGAATTAGGAAAGGGACTAGTGTTTCAGGATAGGAAATAAAATGCTGCCTTTGGAGTTTCAAAGGTGTGTCTATTCACCTCGGCACCAATTCTTGCAAGAATGTAAAATAAATTTTTCTTGCATTCATCAGTAAGTCAGTGAAAGTTCTTAGTAAGATATTTTATTTCTTACAAAGGGGGGCTCATCCGGGATCCAGACATTATGAGTTCAGGGTGACCCTGTCAAAACATGACAAGACACATTCCCCTGATTTCAACAATTCCCCACACACACTCCCCCTGCCATAGATTGTCCAAAGATCTCAGAACCATATTGATAAGTAAAGACATAGATGAATCCAAGAAACAAGAAGGGATAACCAGAGTAGGTTCTTCAGCAGCCAGGCAAATTCTATGCATAGATCAAAGGTAAGATGTAGTATTGACTGGTGGCTGGGGCCATCTTATGGGATCTGAGGTGTCAGACACGTTAGAAAGATGGGAACTTAATGGTGCCAAGGAATAGGAACTTCTGAAATATACCTCTCATATAGTCCTGGAAGAGAAGGGATGTCAGGAAATCTAGAGCTGAGTAAATATTAGGGATCTGGGATCACTGGAGTATGAAGATCTGCATGCTGGCATGCAGGAAAGATATGCACTAGGGAAATCTATAAGAAACTCTAGTAAAGAAAGAAATGGAATTCTCCAGGTAGTAGAGAAGGAAGAAATAATTCTATACTAAGCAGAAAGAAAAAGAATTTAAAAGAAGTTTGTATTTGTGAGTGTGTTTTGCCTTCTATGTTACAAAGGGGAAAATGTGACCATTTTAGCATTTAAAAGCACTTGTAAGACACCTTGACACAAACTAACCTGGTTTTTCCTTAAGCTTTCAAGCTTCTCTCCCTAGAGGGGACTAAAAATGACCTGTGCTGATTTGTATGGACTTATTGCAGTAAAACTTCTCCAAAGAATGGTAGGCTCTCCAAAAACTCCATGCTCTGGAGTCAGTCTCAGTTTTTTTCTAGATAGATCCCCATGTTCCTCAAAATTTCAGATTCCCAAAGTTCTTCTCAGGGGACTCTCTGTTCTATAAAAGGGTGTAGTCTATCTCTACATGGCTTCGGGAAATCTAAGAAAGTCCATTTTACACTTTAAAATTTTACCCCCTTCCCAATATGAGCAGTTCACATGGATTTAGGGAAGAGTACAAAATTAAGGGAGGGATAGGAACCATTGCCATTTTGCTTCCGGGGACCTATGTCTCAAAATTACTGCCATTTCATGAGAGAGATTTTGGGACATCTAAGAGAATGGAGTTTTTGAGGGGGAAAAAAAATTTTCTCCCAAAAATGTGATTTTAAAATACTATGCTTAAATTTAAATGGTATGTGATAGAATTACTTTCATTTGATGCCTTTGGGAATAAGATTTTTTAAATGTGTGCATTAATATTGTATATTGCTACTAGAAGTTTAAATCTGTATTTGATTTGGTTTTAAGTTTTGGGAGCAGCTAGGTGGCACAGTGAATAGAGCACCAGCCCTGAAGTCAAGAGGACCTGAGTTCAAATTTGACTTCAGATACTTAATACTTCCTACCTGTGTGATATCCTGGGCAAGTCATTTAACCCGAATTGCCTGAGCAAAAAAAAAAAAAAAAAAAAAAAAAAAAGATTATTAGAACAAAGTTCTCTGGTAAGTTACATTAAGAGGTCACATGGTTGTATATAATTAGATGAAATGTATATTTCTAAGATGTATGTTTGTAAAAATATGGGCTATCCTTTAAATTTTTGTCAGCTGCTGCACATATGTATAGATTTTATGAAATGTAGTCCAGAGTTATTTAGATATTAGCTATATTGTGAATCTTAATTCTTGTAGATTCCTACATGGATGTCTCCATTCTAGGTGATTTGGACATTCATAACAAAGCCCAATTATAAATTTAAAAATTACAAATGTTATACTAAATAAAATCAAGCTAGAAGATCCATTTATGGAGTGAATTATTTAGTTTCAGGTCTCCAACTGTAAATCTATCCCTGGAGCTTATGCTCATTTTGCTAAATTTTTCGTCCTCAATAGACACCCATCTATCAAGGACATCCTTGATGAATATATGAGAAGGAAACAAGCAGACTTTTTCAAATGATATGCCACAGCAGAACATATCTTTATAGTTGACTAAAAAGTAAAGAGAGAACAAAATCCCATAGGAGATGTTAGTAATTTGATTCAGTAGAATAACCGAATTGTAAAAACTCTCCTCCAACAAAGTGACTTCCATGCACAGGTTAAAATCATACAAGATTTCTTGATAGATATAACTAAAACAATTTGGTGTGATGAACTTTTGGTAATTAATATTAAGCAAAGCATGAAACAAAGAGATAGATAAAAGCTTACTAGAAGCATTCACAGTCATGAAAGATAACTCAGCCTCCAAATATTCCTGCTGCAGATGACATTGCATTGCTTGTGTCAAGTTCCAGAATATTGTATAGAACTTGATAAATGAGATCCATAAAACAGATATGCACATACACATTCATATGTGCCTATGTTTGTATACACACACACACACACACACACACACACACACACACACACACACACATATATATATATATATATATATATATATATATATATATATATATATATATATATATATATATATATATATATATACACACATATCTATATATAAAAATGGAGGGTTGTTTTTTGGGAAGTTTTTTAGAAGCCACAGTAATTTTATTTAATGTTGACCTCCATATTGCCTATTGATGAGATTCTGAGTAATTGGGTTCAGTTGGTAGAGAGGGAACAGAGTATTGATGGAATTGCTTTCTCTGGCAAGCAAGGAAGGACACCAATTGGGATTAGTTTAACCTCAAAGTCCCACCTTCTGTGGAGGTCAGGGGTAGTCCTTCCTTGCTATGTTTAAACAGATATCTGAGTTAATACAAACCTCTGAGGTTAAATGTCCTCTATAAATCTATCCATGGCTCATGCCATCTTTGCTTAACCCTTTTTGGATCAATTTGCTATAGCATTGTTCCTCCCAGTGTCTTTTCTCTCACCTCTCACCCAGCCACGTGGTATCTCTCATCTCCCACCTCATGGTATCTCTCCTCTCATCCCCTACCATGCTTCTATTCTTTCTCCTTCTTATAGCTAATTAATTCTTTTAGTAGTTAGATTTGTTTTGTGGTGATTGTGTTAAACTACTTTATAGATTTAGCCTGCTAGCACACTTCAACCTCTTGGGGTTAACTGTGAGTTCTACTAGAGAACTTATGTTTTCCATCAATAATTGTTAAAAACCCCTTTCCTTGCTAACCATGGGCTTTCACAATTCTATTTCATATTTCCTAAATAAGCCTACTTTTTACTAAAGAGAAAAGACATTGTAATTCTTCATGTGACCAAACTCCAACATTTGATCTCAACATTTGGTGCTGTACCCCAAACACATTATTTAGAACAGGAATTGCTCTCAAATCACATCACTATGACCAAATATTTAACCCAGATTTTATAATAACATATTATAAATATTCCATAAAAGAAAAAATTCAAACTTCTTGAATACAAAGGGAGGGTCAAAAATTTTATGCATATTTTCCATATTGCACAATATAGAAAGGATTACTAGATATATTTCTACTTCAATACATATACATATATACACATACACACATATATATGTATAATATTTATCTATCTACCAACATACATAAATAGAAATATGTGTTTTATGTGTGTGTATACATATACACACATACACACAGGAAAGAAGGAAGGAAGGGAAAGTGAGAAGGAGGGGAGGAAGGAAGGAAGGAGGGAGGGAAAAAAAATAGTTTTGATCCTTGAAAATCAACAGTGATATGGTCCAAAAATTGAATAGCAGGAAGATAAGGAGCTAGATTGAATTTAGGAAATTATATACTGTTTCCATGACCCCATGGAACAAAAATTCATATTTTTACTCTAATATTCTTCCATTGATGCTGTATTGCCATGAATTACAGAACAGAATAATATCCGATAAATTCAAGTTATGTGTTTTCCCCTCTGCTTAAGACAATAGAAAACAACATGATAAGTATAAATAGACTACAACATATTACCAAAGATAAATTATATGCAAAAAGCAGTATAAAAGTCATTAAAGATGTATATTATTGGGAAAAGGAGGTGGTCTAGGCATGTAGTAATAGTAAATTAAAATAGGTGTACAATGTACAATAAAGCAATTCATATCCTTAATTGATGACCATATAATGTCAATAGGTATAAAGAAGGATTTTGAGGAAATTGTTTGGCTTCTTGTCAAGAATTTAGGGGAGGATGTGGACAAGAGATATCTAGAATACAAAGTGTAGATAGGTTAAGATCTGCACCACTGGAAGGAATGATTACATCTGTGAGACCATCTATCAACTGACATTCATGAATGATGAATAATTTAAGTTAAAAATGAAACAATGTAATAGTCTTATTAGGGTGATAATTGCTGACTTTATGGTATAGGACGTACACATACACACACCCCTCTAAAATATTTTATTTACTAATGACTTTGTATACACTGAATCTCCTTCAATAATCATCATTAAACAATGAAATTATTTAGCCTTCAAGATCCAAAACTAAGATTTATCTTAAAACAATCCAAATCAGTCAGAATGCTTATCTTATAAAATTAAATCTATATCTACCTTTAAATTGCAATACATTAAGGCAATGTAAAAACAAAAGAAATATACCAAATTATTTTCAAATGCCTTTTGCTTAAATGTTTTTTTTCAGTGTTCTTTCTTAAATGTGATTTGGCAAATACTGACAATCACCACAAAACAAACTGTCATTGCAATTATCATCAGTGGAATTGCCTTTCAATATGAACGATAATTTAATGTGTGCTGAGTATGTATATATATATATATATATATATATATATATATAAATATATATATATATACACACACATACATATGGTACTGTTTTATATAAAATCATCTATGGTGTCAATGGCTTTAAAGATAAATCCAGAAATTACACAGTAACATTCTCTACAATACCAAGTGGACCAAGTCAGAGTTAATCCTTTAAGATGGAATTTAGCACTGCAGGAATATTTTTACTATTATGTGTTTTAGCTGTTGGGGGTGGGGGTGGAGGTTAGACTTAAGAATTTCTTTCCAGTGGCAGTATCCTAGACCATACAAACAGGATTAGCCTTTAGATGCAAGTGCTTTGTGGGAAGAGAATGGTGAAGTAGTAGAGAGAAGGGATATCATATGATTGTCCTGGATTAGGTAGCAAGTGAACCCTTTGTTAAATGTGTTAAGCATGATAAAAAAAAAAAAAAAGCAGCATTCTTGTTAATTAAATATTCTGATTAACAGATAATTCTCACGCATGCCCTACACAGATGGCAAAGTTTCAGAAAATACAGTAAAATACACAATTACTAAACCAAAATTTAAAAAAATATTTTTAATGATTCAAAAGGCATTCAAGATTTTTTAATGCCTCAAAGGTCATCATTATTAACACTTTATTATACAGATTGCACAGATGTACAAATGTACAATTAATAAGATCATTTCCACTGATATATTAGATAACTGAAAAATTCACTATATTTAAGAGAGAAAATTCTTTTCATATGATCATGTAATTTTTTAAAGCTGGAACATAGAAATCATTCATCTTTAGACCATTGTTATTAGCTTTAATTTCTTTTAAATAAAGGGGAAAAAATGCTCACTTGCTTGCCAACAGTCTTAAAGTATATTCACTTTATAAAGAGAGTCCAAATCACAGGTGACACTGTGTATCTTGGAAGGTACATGTAGGACCTTGGGAGTGAACTGAGAATTTACCAGTAATTTACCAGTCTTGCTCTATGGGCAATCCCAAGTTCAGTTCCCTGCATAGAGAAGTCCATGGACTTTTATGGATAGGGGAAGGGAAAGAAAGATGAAGAGTGTAATTTTTTATTGAAAAGACTTTAGGACAATAGCTGAAGGTTTCTTAGTTCCCAGGGAAAAATCCAGGTTGGGATATATGGACCAATGCACTAAAGGATACTTCAATTTGCTAAGATGGCAAATATTGAGCAAGAGGAGTTTCAAGGGGTTTATCAGGAGAATTCCTTTAAACAACAAATAACTACAATGTTGTTACTGGTGGTGGTGGGTGGTAATGGTGGTGTTTGTCCTTTGTGCTTGAAGAGGACCAAAATTACATCACAATGTTGGGGTCAATGTTCAATGTGTCTAACTACATTTAATCATACAAGCTCAGAAGACTCTACCACAGGTTGGACACAAATTGTGCATATGATCATTTTGGAGGGAGAAGCCTCTAAATTTGTGCATTTCACATATCTTTTGAGCTATTGCAATTCTGTTTTGCAGCATCTTTTTTAATATGGGCATGTCATGCTAGATGTTCCTGTACCAGTGTCTACAATGCCTTACAATTGATGCCAAAGTTCTTCACAGAGACCTTGAGAATGTCTTTGTATTGCTTCTTCTCACCATAATGTGAACATTTGTCTTGTATGAGTTCTTGGTAAAGTTATCTTTTAGTAAACATACATATTGCATTTGAACAATGTGGCCAGCCTATCAGAGTTCACTCTCTGCAATAGAGTTTGAATGCTTGACAATTTAGCTTAAAAAGGAATTCAGTGTCCAGTACCCTGTCTTCCCAGTAATCTTCAGAATCTTTCTAAAACAATTCAACTGAAAGCAGTTCAATTTTCTGGGGTGGTGCTGGTAGACTGTCCAAGTTTTACAGGCATACAACAATGGGACCAGCACAAAATTTCAGTAGGTCTTCAGTTTGGAGGCAGCCTAATACCTCTCCTCTCTTATTCATTCTTTCAGAGTCTCTCAGATTTAAAGTTAGTTTTGATAATGTGTATATCAATCTCACCATCTACGTGTACATCCCTGCAAAGTATTCTGCCAAGAAAAGTGAACTTCTCTAGAGCATTCAAGATTTTTCCATATTCTATAATCGATGGATTCATTTCTGAACGGTGTGGTGCTAGTTGGTGGAAAACCTCCCTTTGTTTCCTTGGCATTAATTGTCAGACCACAATTATCACAAGTCACAGAGAATTAAGACATATTTAATTGCATCTCAGTCTTAGAGGCTATATTATACTTTATATTGAAAGTAAAATCATCTGCTAAAAAAAAAAAAAAAGTCACACCAATTCACCCTTCACTTTTTTAGTCTTATCTTAGCTTTTTCAAGATACATAATTTACTATCAGTGGGGTAGACCTTAATGGGGGTTTTCCCCCCATTGAATTTATCCGACAACATCACTGAAAATATCATGCTAAAAAGCATGGGAGCAAACATACAACCCTGCTTTACTCTATTGGTGATTGGGAAAGTGTAAGTACATCATCTGTTAACCAAAACTTGTGAAAGCATGTCATATGAAATTGGCATATAATACTGATAAATATCTCTGGGTAACCAATTTTTACCATGATCTACAGGCCCTCACAACTGACCATATTAAAGGCTGCAGTTAGATTGATGAACATTGTCTATAGACTTCTGTTCTGCTCCTGGCATTTTTCCTGAAGTCCTCAGGCAGCAAACACCATGTTGTCTGTTTCTTGACATTTTTTAAAGCCATATTGGCTTTTGGGTAGAAAACTATCTTCTAGGTAAAAATCATCCGACTAAGGAGGACTTTATTAAGAATGTTGATGCCAGTGACTAAAAGAGAGACTCCCTCCTCTGTGGATAATCTATTTCCTTTTCCTTCATATAGATGGACAATAAAGGCATCCTTGATCTCCCAGGAGCTAGTCTACTCTTGTATACATGTTCTACAAGATTTCTGTAAACTTTTGTATGAACAGTGAACTCCCTGACTTGTAGATCTCTGCTGGAATGGAATTAGCACCAGGTATTTTGCCACATGAGAGAAACTGAATGGTATTCAAAACTTCTTCAATTGGAAATTTGGCTAGAGAGGGATTGATTTCAAACCAAGGTAATGACTTTAGCAATGATTGATGATAATCTATTGAGAACACTATAGAAGTGTTCTGGCTATCTCTCCAAGATCACGTCCATGTCACTGATCAGTGTGGCTCCATCAGTGCTGACTGATTGAGATATAACAAAGGTCTTTGACCCATAAATAGCCTTCAAGATATCATAAAAATGCTTTGGATTGTTACTATTGACATAAAACTGAATTTCATCTCCCTTCATACTGAACCAAGAATACAGCATCTCTCTAAGCTTTGTTTTCACTTTACTTTTGATGGAGTTAAAGACTTTTTAAGAGATGAACAAACTGGTAGACGCTGTGAAATTCTCATTTTTCATACAGTAGCTTCTGAATTTCCCAATCATTTTCATCAAGTCAATTCTGATGTATGCTAATTTTCTAGTCTAGATGAGTAAAGGCAAGGCTGTACACTAAATTTCTGAAAGCTGCTCACTTTTTCTCTGCTTCAGCGTATTGGCTCAGTTTTCTCTACAAGTCAGTAACAATCTGTTCACACACAGAAAAAAAGCTCTAATCCATTGATGTTAAGTCATCTGATAGTCATCATGCCTGGGGCTGCACTTTAGTTCAGCACTGTGCACCACATATCATTTTTGTTATTCTACCTTTGGTCTGTCTCTTCTCCTTACAATGACATAGTCTATTAAATGACAATGTTTGCTGCAAGGGTGTATCCATAAAGTTTTGTTGTGTTTAGGCAGAGGAAAGACAATGTTGATGATGAGACACATTAGTTTTCAATAATAAGTGACCATTGATTGCTATTGCTATTTCTGATTCCATTCCTCCCAAGGACAGCCTGCCATGTCTAAGAATCTTCCTACTCTGGTACTAAAGTAATATAAGATTACAAATTGGCACACTGATGATAAGAGTCTCCAGATCCTCATAACATTCTTCTTTGACTTCATCAGGATTTATCATGGTAGGAAACATGCATTGTTGATTGTGGCATGGCACTTTCCTATAAGAGTAAATCACATTGCCATGAGTCTGTCATTTGCTCCTTTTGGGAAACATATGAGTTTGTTGACTACATTAGTTTTGATTGGAAAACTTATGCCAGCTTCACAATACAATCCACTCCAAGGGAAAAAAAAATGTGTATATATCTCTGACTTCAGTAAGCTGACCTTTATTTGCCAGCAAATGAAGGGCTGTTATTTGAATGCAATAACTGCTGAATTCTCTCACAAGAGATGCTCATATTTCAGATCTACTAGATTTTGTACTGTACATAAGCATGGACACATTTCATATTCCATTGGTGAGTAGAATAACTTTGCAAAAGTTGTTGCACATTTTTTTTATATGTTCCTACCTGTCATAGTAAAGCAGGTCATGGTTAGGCAAAGAACTTGCTTGCCACCAGCCTCAAATATACCAAAGTATATTCACCTACTAATGAGAATATAATGGATTTACTTACAGGGTATAGGTATAATAAATTATATCACATTGATGTAAATTGTGACCCCTTTAACCTTTGGGGGGGGCCTAAAACTGTGTCCCCTTTAATCTGTAAAAGAAGGGTGATTTGGAGTCTCAAGCTCTTCCCTGGTAAAAGCATACAATTCCCAGACAACATCCTCCCCAAGTTAAATGGCCTCACTCAGTTGGAGAGCATGGCCAGGGATGTGGTCACACTGAAATTATTCCCAGTAGCTCAAACTCCCAAGATAAGAAATCTTTTTTCAGTTAGAAATCTAGACCCGGGACATTGTCACCATTGACTCAAACTCCCAGCTAAATTAATCTCATTCAATTTTGAATTGAATGAAGCCCCAGATAGCTAATAAAAGACAACTCTGAACCCCAAATCTTTGCAGACATCCTAAACAGGGCTTTGCCCACTGCTGAAGGTATTCTCTTCTCAGTGTAACCCATCTTGGCAGACATCCTACAGGGATATACCCACTGGTAAAGATATTATACATATATATATATATATATATATATATATATATATATATATATATATATATATATATATATATATATATATTATATATATTTGCTATCTTCCTAACAGGACCTTTGTCCACTAAGAAGGCTGTCTTCCTAGCAAGCTGGCTTCTTAGTGTTAACAAAAATCCCCTTCTTTGCCACAAACCTCTTGCCCGTATTTATTTGGGTTTACAATTCTTCACAAAGGACCTGCGCCTCTGACCTGAGAGGATTTCCCACCCCAATTCTCATACCTCATCACAACTACCACTAACCTCATCAACATGAAGAGGCAAAAAAAAAAGAACTATTATAATTAAGGGAAAGAAAGAAGGGAGATGAACATTGTTTGAACCTTAATCATCTTCAAATAAGGTTTGAACCTTAACTCAAATAGAGAATATCATACGTAGTTTGGTATGGAAATTTGCCTCACACTATTGAAAAGTGTGGGGGAGGGAAGGAAAAGGAAAGGAGGAAGCTAATAGAAAGGAAGGCAGAAGTAGAAGGGGAAAGGGATAAGAAAGGGAGGGGCTAAAAAAAGAGAAGGCAGATTGAGAAAGATAGTGGTAAAAGTACAACACTGATGCGGAAAAAAAAGAGTAAAAGGAAAGAGAAAAGTATAACCTGGGGAAAATAGCTTGGTAGGAAAGACAGAATTAGTAATCTTAATTGAGAATGTGAATAGGATGAACTCTCCCATAAAATGGCAGTGGATATCAGAGTGAATTTAAAGTCAGAATCCAACAATATATTGTTTACAAGAAAAACATTTTAAATAAAAAAATACATACAGAGAAAAGGTAAAAGGTTGGAGCAATATATTATATTTCAGATGAAGTTAATTAAAAAAAAAAAAAAAAGCAGGGGTAGGGAATCCTAATCTCAGAACAAGCAAAAGCAAAAATAGTTAAAAGAGATAAGAAGGAAACTATATCTTGCTAAATGGTACTATAGATAATGAAATATATGTGCCAAGTGGTATAGCAACCAAATTCTTAAAGGAGAAGTTAAATGAGATGCAAGAAGAAATCAATAGCAAAACTATAATAGGAAGGGATCTAAATCTCCCTCTTACAGAACTAGATAGATCTAATCACAAAATAAGCAAGGAAAAAGTTAAGAAGATGAATAGAATTTTAGAAAAGTTAGGTATGATAGATCTTTGGAGGAAATAGAAAAGGGTTAGAAAGGAATATACTTTTTTCTTAGAATACATGGTACCTATACAAAAATTGGCTATTAGGGCATAAAAACATCACAGTCAAATGTAGAAAGACAAATAGTAAATTCATCCTTTTTAGATCATAACACAATAAAAAATTATGTGTAATAAAGGAAAAATTTGAACATAAACATTTGAAAATAAATGGAAAATTTGAACAAAAACTAAATAATCTAATCCTAAAGAATGAGTGGGTCAAAGAATGAGTGAGTTTAATGCTAAAACTTATGGGATGCACCAAAGCCATTCTTAGGGGAAATTTTATCTCTAGATGCTAACATGAATAAAATAAAGAAAGAGAAGGTGAATTAGGAATGCAATTAAAAAGGCTAGAAGAACAGATTTTAAACCCCTAATTAAATACCAAATTAGAAATATTGAAAATCAAAGGAGAGAGTAATACAACTGAAAGTAAGGAAACTATTGAACTAACAAACCAAGAGTTGGTTTGATGAAAAAACCAACAAACTTTTGGTTAATTTGATTTTAAAAAATTATAGTATGATTATAGGGTAATAGGAAGGGACCCTAAAGCCATCTAATCCAACTCCCTCATATTACCCATACATATTAAATAACTAAGGTCTAGAAAGATAAGATTACTTCTCTAGGATTACACAGGTAGTAATCACCTGAGCCAGAATTCCAATTCAGGTCTACTGAGTCCAAATTCAGCATTCTTTTCATTATATCATGCTCTTTCTTCATTATTAATACTGAAGTGGATGAACTCTAGGTCACCAATGGGGGGAAAAAAATAGAACCCAAAAGAGAAGAATTATTCATTACTTACAGGTTACTCTGCATGCTTTCAGTGTTTTCTATACTTGACTTGAAAAAACAAAACAAAACATGCTTTTCTTTAGCCTATTGTAGGTCCTATAAGTTCTGATATTCTTTCTCCCAACTCATACTTATTCAGTCATCCTGAATAAGATTCCCTAGAGCTATACTGATTATATCTCCATGTTCAGAGTCCTAGAAGTACCCATGGGAAATTGAGTTGTCTCTTTCTCCATGGTATCAGTTCAAGCCCCCATCTTAGTTTGTGCCCCCAATATCAATCTCCAATGACTAATAACTTAGTTTCATTTAACTAATTAATATCAACTACCAAAAAAATCATATATCAAGTAACTAAAAGAATCAACTAACAAAAGAATATTTATTGAGAATATATAGCAAGAACAGAGATATAGACCACTTCCCAAGAATTTAGTAACATAATGACAATGTTTTACCTCACATCTGGAAAAAGTGGGATCAATTATTATAATTATTAGGCAATTATTATAAAGTGTTTGCCCCACTGGGTTTACTTTTCAATGCAGCATAGACAATGTCCCTTTCATTCTCTCTTGGCTTCTTTCTATCCACTGGCATATTTGATTAAGCAGAACCCTCAGACTACATTCTTCATTGGGATTACTTCACCCTCCTGACCTTTCAGAGTTCACAAGATCATAAACTAATCCAATAGTTCTCCTAATAGAAATAAAATATATTTGTTCCATATACACAGCCATCTCAAGAGGCTTATAGTACTCTTACTCCAAAGCAGCCAGGAAATCAGAGACCAAATCATCTGTTTAGTGCTTTTTTATAAGCATTTTTAGTTCTCATTCAATAGCCAATCAAAAACTTTCTCTTCTTCATATGGTAACAGACCAGGACAAACTCTGAAGTCGGCAAAGGCATCACATTGGGCAGAACACATTGTGCCTGAACATTAAGTCTGGGATCTCAATGACCCCATTAATACTAAATTAATCAATTTATCTTAAATGTTTCTATGGGAGATAGAGATCCCATCATGTTCATCTGTGGAAAAGAAGCACAAGCTCTAAACGCTGTGTTTTTAAATTTCCCAGAGTAAATTCTTGATATAGGGCAAGAATGAGCAAGTAATTTGTGCAGCTCTATCCCAAGATTAAACCTGGTCCATGTGAGCCAAAAGGCTATGGGTCCCCAGGACATAGTTCACACATATATATGATTTATACATGTATATTTACATAAAACATATGAGAATAATGAAAAGCACTTTGCAAAGTTCAAAACTCCACAGAAAAGTAACTTATTTGATAATAATGATGATGATTAATTTTTTGTCAAGCTGCTAACTTCAGCAAAACAAATTGTGAAATACCAGTCTGTTGGATAGAACTTGTAGAGTAAGGAGAACTGAAAAAAAAAACATAAATAAGAATTACAAAGGACGAGAAGGTATGAAAGATTTCTAGTATACACAATAGGAGAAAGCATATATGCTGATGGGATCATAGACTCATCCAAAAATCAACCAGATTTTTCAGAGACAAGTGAATTTTTCAGTGGCTACTGAACTGTCCAGAGAATTTCTAACGTGTGTCATTATAGCCACTTTTCTTTCTTCTAAGATCAGTAAGTTAAGAGTGAATAAGATATCATCTGAAAGTCAGGGGACCTGTGACCTATTCTCATCTTCCCTGTCATCTTAAAAAAGGAATTTTTTTAGACCTGTCATTTCATTAGTGCAGAGAGTCCCTAATAAGGAATCATTCTCCACCACTGTGAACTGACAATTACATTGAAATTTTTTAGTCTTAAAGAGTTGTTTGGGGTACTGAGAGGTGAAGAAACTTGATCTGGGTCACACAGTCATAAGTATTAAATATAGGACTTGAAGTTTGAACTTCCTAACTCAAGGTCTGGCTCTGTATCCACTATTCTACATTGCCTCTCAAACAAATACATAAAGATAATTGTTATGAACTGTATTTTGGGTAAAAATTCTCTGTGAGAGGTCTTACAGTCTCTTTAAGACATGGCCTTACTCTCAGGTCATCTTAGCCCCATCAGAACCTATAATAGCCCCTGTTCTCTTCCTCTTTTTCTGATACCTCTTTATGCCTTGTATTCCCCAATTAGAATGTCTGAACTAGTTCATTTATAAAAAAGGAATGATAACATTTTTTCCAGGAGTGTACTAGTAAATGTTTAACAACCGGCTCTCCTTTTTAAAAATATATCTATGATACACTTTAAGTATTACCCCATTATTAACACTTTCTCTAAAATTTTCTTAAGTCTAAACAATCAAAAATAATAAATTACACTACTTAGAATATAGATTACCAAGGTAAAAAATGCTCACAATGAAAATTTAATAATCAGCTCAGGTGAGCTAATAAAAGCTGGCTCCAGCATATTCATGTTTATTCCTAATCAGAGCAAATACTATTCACAAAATAACTTTGAGGTTTGTGAAGTGCTTTGACATACATTATCTCATTTGATCCTAAGCTCTCTTCAGAAGGACACTGTAGAGAAATAAAACAACTCAAAATAGCCTTGGATTCTTCAAAAGAAAGTCACTATATGAATTCATACTATCATTGTCATTATCGATCTTGTTATTCAAAGCAAAAAGCATTTTTCTCTACCTGACATATATTCTATCAGTTCCCAGGCTGAAAAGGAAATAAATGCAGGCCCTAGTTTGATGGTTGCCACCCTACCAGCAAAAAGATCTCTTTAGCCTTTGTTCATTGGAAATATGCAAAAGATAAGACAAATGAGTTGCTTCTTAGCTTTGTTATCAACAAAATGAATAAAGTACTCAGATAGTCCATCTAAGTATCAAAATAGTAGTTTACAGACCTAAGAAAAGGATACTCAAGAAAGTACTTGCCAGCCAAATTCCTGTGGCTGGTGATATTCATCACTATCTAGGATCTTCCACGGGAAACCTTTCTCAAACCCTTTTCATCCTAATGCCTTCCCTCTACTAATTATTTCTTATTTTTTCTGTACATCTTGTTTTGTTTGCATGTTGTCTCCTACATTCCATTGTCAACTCCTTGAATGCAGGAACTATCTTTTGCCCCTTTTTACATCCAATGCGCTAAGCACAGTGGCTGGTGTCTAATGGGCACTTAATAAAGGTTTTTGATTGATTAACTATTATAGAAATACATAAAGTAGTTAACTGCAGCATAACAGCTGTCCAGAGCAAGAGAAGTTACTAAGATATCACAAACCTCACTGCCAATGGCTTTTGGCTACCAGCTTCACTGCTGACTTGTTCTGTTATAGCTGCCTATCTCTGGAACATTTTACAAAGAGAATTCTTATTATCTTGACACTGGGCTGGCATGATGCTCTTGTGTCACTGGCATAAATGCACCAAGCCTGATCCAAATGAGAAACATTTTATGAGAGACAGAAAGGAGTGGTTCTGGGCATCTTCCCCTCCAGTAGTAGACTTGTTGACAGACAAAAGAAGTACTGAGAGAATATGATAGTTTATATAGGGCACTAGACTTAAAGTTAGGAAGATCAACATTCAAATGCTTGATTTTTGATAACAGCTATGTGACCATAAGGAAAGCACTTAATATATTGAACACGTATCCATTATGTTTCAAGAAATCCTGCTGGGAGCTAAGAATACAAAAATGATAT
The DNA here is from genome assembly GCF_048593235.1 of Sminthopsis crassicaudata. Taxonomy (NCBI): domain Eukaryota; kingdom Metazoa; phylum Chordata; class Mammalia; order Dasyuromorphia; family Dasyuridae; genus Sminthopsis; species Sminthopsis crassicaudata. The sequence goes on along the minus strand of NC_133617.1, from coordinate 408,975,062 downwards.
GAAAACCAGCTATTTCTGTCAAGAAGTTGAATTCTACTGTGGAGGATACAACACATAGGGACATAAATAATTTTTAAAGGAGACATTAATAACTCAAGGAATCAGGATAGATTCCAGGTAGGTGACATATGGGTTGAACCTTGAAAAAAGCAAAAGATTCTAAAAGGTATTAGTTAGGTGTGTATTCCAAGCCTGGGACACCGCTTGGGCAAAGATATGGAGAGAGGAAATGGAAAGTCCAAGAAATAACAAATAAATCACTTAAAATTTTTAAGCCTTACTTTCTTCACCTGCAAAAGTGGAACCTACCTATCAAACCTACTTCATGGGGTTATGAGGCTCAAATGATATATAGTCTACATAAAATGCTTTATGATGGAATAAAAATAGGTCTCCATTAGCACTAAATCTCATAAAGTGATTGCAGCATTTGAATTCATACTACATAGTTCTATTGGGCAGAAAAAATTCCCATATTTTATAAAACTGTAACTTCTAATAGTGTCAATTAGAACGTAAACAACTAATTCAGATGATTCATTATTTGTACTAATTGGGACTTAGCTCAGGAATCATTTATGTAACTTTAAAACACTACAGCAAAAAAAATAAATAATGAGGATAGCTTTCTTTTTGCTATTGGAATCTCATGAATGGATTTTAGCCCAAGATTGGGGGAGTCTTATTTTAAAACTGAGGAATTCTAACTACAAAACTAAAGACAAGAAACAACTGATCAGCAAATAATTCAGCTATGAAAACTAGAGCCCATTCTGGGTCAGACTTCAGTGACAGATGTGCTTACTTTGCTGGATAACCACCAATAAATAATCTTTTTGGTAATGCACAGAAATGATTACCAAGTATAAATGTCACAGTCCTAGATTTGTACAGGACAAAAGGGGAGATTCATTAATAAGGAAAAATTAGACTCCGAGGACAACCCAATAGAGAGAGATAAATGAGATATGAACATTACCCAATCCATTGTGTACCATTTACAAAGAAGGCATTTTCGGTTTCAAAAATATAATTTCTCTACTCATTTTAAAAAATTTTACAAAATGCACCAAAGCATACTTCAGATCTAGTCCCCATGTCGCTAATAGAAAAATAAAAAAGAAGGGGCATTGAAAAGTGATGATAATATTACTGTGTTTTGCTTCTATTTTGATGCCTTTCATCTAAGGATCTTCCAGACCTTAAATAATAATTGATTATGTTTTACAGTATCCTTCTGTTAAATAGGTATGTTTCTTCAAATGAAACTAGATGGAAGCAAAGAGAGGTTGAGTGGATTGAAATATCTAAGTTCATGCCTCCAGACTCTGGATTAGTCAGAAACAGACCCAAGAGGCTTGGCTCCCCATTCTCCTACTTTAATCATTGGGAAATATTCTATCCCCAAGGAATTGTTAGCAATGCTGCCTTCGTTCTTACATTTTTTTCCTCCACTTAAGTATTTTCTACAATATCCACCTTTGACAAATTCCTTCTGAAATTATTACTGTAGAAATGGAGAGCGGGTTGGCTATGACATCCAGACATGGTAACCTTCCTATAGGCTGTGCAAAAAGCCTGAAGGTAGTACTCATCAAACCTTGATCAATAGTGAGAGGAGTGGGAAGGGGACAGAAGGAAGAAAGGCATAGCTAAAGTACTTTCATGCTGACTAATTAATCTCTAGTAATTAATACTCAGATGTAAGAAGTTTTGCATTCAAGTAATATAGCAGTAAAAATAAAATCTGCTCATTCAGATATTTGCTGTTGAGTCTGATTGCTCTTTTCAGATAAATCAGAGCAACCAGTTTGATCATTTATATAGGAATGGAAATGTTTCTTTCTACACTTATGCCTGGTACCAGGAATCATTCCTACAAGTAACTTGAGGCAGCATGTGATAGTGAACAGAATATTGGACCTATAGTCAGAAAGTTTTGAGTTCAAATCCTGCTTCAGGATAACTGGGTAATCCTGAGCAAGTAACTGGACTGCTTTTGGACTCAGCTCCTCATTGGTAAAATGAGAGGTTTAGATGAGATAGCTTTAAAGTAATTTCCAAATTTATGATATTATGTCATTTCATTCGATATTAAAAGCATCAGCATAGCAGAATCAATTCGACAACTGGCCTTGGAATCAGGAAGATTTGGGATAAAGCCTAGCCTTTGACACATCCAAGAACATTGTGTAACTAGGCAAATTGCTTAACCTCTCAGTGTTGTAGACCACGGTTTCTTAAACTTTTTCCACCTGTGACTCTTTTTCACCAGAGAAATGTTTATATGACCTCAGACATATAGGAATATAAAGTAGGTATACAAATCAAACATTTACTGATAATATATCATAATTTTTTGACCCTCACATTCAGTTATGAGACCCCATTAGGGGTCTTGGACCACAATTTAAGAAGCTAGCCTGTAGACAACTTTAAGATGTTGCACAGAAGGTGCTATCTCTGATTAGTAAGGGAAGTTTCTTCATAAAATTGCAGATCTAGTCCCCAGAACTAAACTGACTAGTATTATTCCCTTACAGACGTTGATTGGTCAGATTCACAATCTTTTTTCATCTGCTTTATCAATTGAGAACAAGGACTCCATCAAAATAAAGATGCAATCAAACAATCAAGCAAACTCAAAAAGTGACAGGTGTTGTGCTAATAGGCACAAGGGAGAAACAGATAAAAAGGAAACAGTCCCTGCCCTCAAGGAGCTTTCATTTAATACAGAGCATCTGGCATGACATTTAAAATGATGGCTCAAATAACAAATGTTGATAGAATTAAATCAAGAAATGTCATTGGGAAGCCTGTAGAATGTTAAGAGATGCCTTTGGAGCATTTCCAACTCTATCATCAGTGCTCTGGTCCTCTCTTCATATTGATCCTCTCCAGTCAGCTCATGACAGCCCTGTGTCCCATTTCTACAAGGTCTTGCTCTCAGCTGGCTGTCAACGAATCCCCACAAGGATGTAACTAGTCAAGGGCTAATTCTGGTTCCAGGAATGTTTGCATTCAAAAATGTTTGCCTCTTTAGGCAAAAATTGTCTTTAGGAGGCAAAAAAAAAAAACCAAAAAAAAAAAAAAAAAAAAAAAAAAACACGTCCAAGACTTGAAAGAAAGCAGCTGTAAGGATGTAATGATTTGAGAGTGAAGGAAAGATAGTGATGCTATTTGGAAAGGTCTTCACAGTTCACACTAATTATCATAGATCATATAAACAATCAGGCGCTGCTAGGTGGTGAACTTGGGACTAGACTGAAGTTGGGAAAACTCATCATCCAGGATTGAAATCCAGTTTCAGACACTTATTAGGTATATGACCCTAGGCAAGTCATTAACCCTATTTGTCTCAGTTTCCTTATTTATAGAATGAGTTGGAGAAGGAATAACAAATTACCTCAGTATTTCTGCCAAGAAAACCCCAAATGGGTTTGTAAAGAATTAGATGTGACTGAAAACAACTGACTGAAAGCAAAGGTCAGTATCTTGTATAAGGCTGTCTTTACTGAGGAGAAATGCTTAGATTTTTCTGACTTCAGCAGACTTCAGCATACCCTTTTTATATACCTCTCCTTTTTTCTTTCTTTTTGCTTTTTCCTCTGCTCCTTCCCACCTTTCATGGCTTCAATCACATGAAGTAGGTAAAATAGTGATAACAAAGCCAACAGGCATCAGGACCAGGAAGAAGATGAATATTTTTTTGTGCTTCTATGTGTTCTTGTGCCCTCTTCTCTTTTTAAGCTTTTTTCCCTTGTTGATCATAGAAACAATTTCCATAGTATTGGAAAGGATTTTAGGGATCATCTAGTTCAGACCTCTCATTTTACAAGAGAAAACTGAAATGTCGAAAGGATGAGTGATTTGAATACAGCCAGGATTCAAATTCAGATTAGGTCCAATGCCCACGTCCAATAATTTTTTCATTGCACTTCACTTGTCACATCCACTGCTGTGTGTTAAATTATCACCTTATCTTTCCCCTGAACCTGCCCTTTTTCTATGAAGTATCTATTGATGTGATTTAGGAGAGCAATTTCTAGTTCCAAATGATGTGGTTTGGGGTTTAACACACCAAATGTTGAGATTGATGTAGGTACCAAATATTGGGGTTTGGTCATGTGAGGAATTCATGAAGGCCATTCTTTTTGGCCATTTAGGGAAAAAAAAAAGGTTATAGACAAAATAAAGAGACACAATAGAAACCAAAGAATGGTAATATGAAACAGAGTTGGGAGAGCATAGAGTTAACAAGGGAAGGGGTTTTAACAATTAATAATGGAAAAGATAAGTTCCCTAGTAGAATTCACAATGAACCAGGAAAAGGGGAACACCCCACGAGATTCGAGTACACCCTTAGATGGCAGACTAAATCCAAAGAAGGATTTAACACCCTAAAAAGTTAATTATAAGAAGGAGAAAGCCATCATGAGGCTTGGTAAGGAGATGAGAGGAGAAATGTCATGTGGCATGGGGTCGGGGTGAGGGGAAAGAAACCACAAACCAGAATGCAGGGGCAGATTGATCCAAAAGGGATTCAGCAAAGATGGCGAGAGCCAAACTTGTAGGGGAAATCTAATTTCAGGGGTTTGACATAATTCAGATTTCTAAATGAACATAGAAAGGAAGAGCTACTGACCTCCACAGAGAGTTGGGACTATGAAAGTAAACTGATTCCCATCAGTGCCCTCTCCTGCTTGCCTTAGGGAGTGATTTTATTAGTACTTCAGGCTCTCTCTACTAAGCTCACCTAGTCATCCTATACTCCTACACTCCTAGTCACTCTCTTGCTATTTCTGAGTCATCTTTGAATTTTTTCTCCCTTCAGCCTAGCCCCAGTCTTAATCACTTACCAAGTCTAATCAATTCAGTTTTCAGTCCTTTTCCCATCCATCTGCTCCTATCTGTTCAAATAGTCCCTACCCTAAAGAGTTCCTCATCACTTCCCCTCTGGACTATTATGATATTTTCCTAATTGGGCTCACTGCTTCAAGACTTTCTTCTCTCCAATTCATTCTCTATATAGCTGACCACTGTACTGCCCTGCTCAAATGCTTTACGTGACTCCCCATAGCCTTTATGATAGCATACAAAACTCTTTTCAGCCTGGCATTTCGAGCTCTCCATAATTTTACTCCAATTTATCTTTCTGGATTTTCTCTTTTTTCACATACTATGTTCTGATCAAATTGGCCTGCTAACTAACTCTGAACTAGATATTCCATTTTTCATCTCCATGTTGTACCTGATACCCAAAATGCACACCTGGAAGAATTCTTATTTTCCTTCAAGGCTCAGTTCAGGTGCTATAGAAATTACATAATTTTCTTTTATTCCTCCCCCTTCAAGTTCCAGTATTCATTTACCCCTCAAATTATCTTATATTAGCTTATCCACACACATATTATTTCCCTCCTTTCCCCATAAGAACAAAAACAATTTGAGAATAACAATAACAAAAATTTGTCTTTGTATCCCAAGTAGCTTTGTTGATCATTCTTCATAGAGGTTATAGCTATGCACGCCAACATATTATGTCTTATGTAATATATACATATTATGTATTACAGGTACTGTTAATCTGAATTGTATGATTTAGACAAGTCACTTAATTGATCTTTGATTTCTACATTTGTAAATAATAGTGTTGAACTACATGTTTTCTAAGGTCCCTATCTAAGATAGAAGATAGAAGTATTGACTTCCTTATCAAGAACATGTTTTAAGGGCTCACTTGTGCAATATCTAGCTAAAGTCATAGTGACATTAGATTTTGCCCCAATTGAGAGTCCCCTCTAGTTTCTTTTTTATATGTCATAACTATTTCTGGGATCCAATCTGTATACAATTCCTCCATAGGACCTGGTCAGGTGTTATGTTGGACACTGGGGTCAGCTTCTTTTACACATGATAGGAGTTAGAATAATAAAATCACAGATTTACAGTTCTAAGTTCTTACAGTTATATAAGTCCTTAAAAGTCTAGCCCTTTAACTTATAGATGAGAAAAATGAGTTGGGGATGGATGGTGTGGGAAGAAAAATGCCTACTAAGTATCTAAGGCAACATTTGAACTCACCTTTTCTCTATCTCCAAGTGCAGTACCTTATTCACTATGTCATGAGTTTCCAGCAAGCATTGAAATCAGTTGATTTCTTCTATTTTAAACTCACCAATTTCAGTTTTCACATCCATAAAATGGGACAAAATAATCTCTAAGGTCTATTTCTGCTCTACTGGTTTCCAAATTCCCTCTTTTTTTCAAACCTCTTCTGAAGAAAGGAAGTAATAAGTACATCCAAGTAAAAATACCCAAAATAAGAAGCAACCTGGAGAAGAGGTAGTCAAAAATATTGTAGAAGGGAAATAATTCAATATTGATTATAACTGCATTAATCATCAGAATTATCATTATTACAAATGACACTGATTCCTAAGGCAAGAGATGAATAAGTCAAATTGCTGACCAATCTTTTCCCCAAATATCACCATTTATTGTTGTGTATGCTTCCTTTTGGGGATTTTGAGATCACCAGGTTCTTAGAATATAATATCGTATCTCCAGGGACTCAGTCTCTCCTCTTTGACAAAATGCCAAGAGGAAGTGGTGGAACTCCTCAAAACCTTTCCCATCTATTTAATAAAAGCCAGGCACAAATAAGAAGGAAATGCTAAGGTGTTTCTGGACACCTATGAAATGTGACAGTCCCCTCAGCAATCTGACAACCGACTCAGTCCTATTACTATCAGGCCCCCCAAACCAATGAAGAGGAAAATAAAAGCACTCACAAACATATTTAAAATGATTCATCTCCTCATTGTTTCACTTTGAAACCCAAAACCAAAATGGAAGTATCCTATTCCCTATTGAAAGTAATCACAGCTTTATATCCCTTGGTGTTTACATAAAGAGAGCTGTTTATTTAGAATCCTTGGTGATAAGGATGCCAGGAGCTCATAACTTATTATATATTCTCTTTCCATTTTGTCTTTCTTTTTTGGGGGGGGCGAAAATTATGTATATTTTATGATAACCCAAAATGACTTATACATAAAAAATACAGACTTTAAAGATAAAAAGGATTAGTAGCAGGTAATGCATTTTCCATGAGTGGCTATAGGGCTCTCTGTTCCAAGATGTACAGGCTGCATACAAATGAATTGATAAAAGTCTGAAGCTGTGGATGGGTAGAAAGGCTCATGCTTTGCTGGAGATGATTCTTAAAGTTACAATAAATCAGACAGACAGTGTCGGCCTTTGAGGATAAACCTGTGATGGCTTGTTGTGCCTTTTTGAATCGCCTCAGAGGCCCAGGGACTAAAAAGTGCCTAGATGTCACATTAAATCTACCGGGAGGATGGAGCACTTCAAAGAAAAACGCAATCAGATCTGATGGAAAATACATTTTCTGAAAGCTACTGACAAAAAAGTAATCTTTGATGTGGATGTTGAATAACAATTGATATTGTCTTTCCTGACATTTTTCATTATTGCCGTCTTATACAGCCTACTTCATGTATTAAAGCAATATTAACTGTTTGACAGGGACAAATCCTCAAACTATCACATAAGCAATTGTTTCTGAATTGTCTTAGCCCACTGCCTGTAAAACCTGTCCCAATAACTGCTTTTAAATATGATGGTATACTCTTTTCCCTGACTAGCTAGACAGTGTCTGAGCTCTGGCATAATACAAGGGAGTCTAGGGGATATTAAAAATGGTTAGGTGGTTATGAGGTGTCATTTGATTATAAGGAAAGAGCAATAGTGTTTTTTGAAGGTGACTTTTAATGAGAGAGGTCTATAAAAGTTAGTCCTTATTATTCCCCATGTACAGTATACATTTATATCAAATACATATATGTACTCAAATTTCAGATCTGTGGCAATTCTTATAGCTCAGAGGGAAACAGAGAAAAGTACAGTAGATATTTGTTATTTATGCAATGAAATAAAGCAAATCTATGCCTGTACCCCCTCCACAAAAATAAAATAAAATAAAATATACTAGACTTAAGTCCCTGAAATGTTACTGTAAAGAGATTCAAGCAAATCTGGAAGCCACATGTCATTTTCAAAAGCTCAGAGACATCCCCCTGGGGTTAAATGTCTTAACCTTATGCTATAAATATGTTTGGTTTCATCACAGATACTTACAAAGCTTAAATCCCTAATTTTCTGATGACCTTGAGCTACTAGTGAGGGTGAAAGGCTGGGGAAATGGAGAGGAAAATCTGTAAAAGGACAGCTGGAATGTCAAATGTGTTTTCATATTTAAGGACCTAATCACATGCCACCAACAAAGGAACTATGAACCAGTATCCCACCTACAACACAAAGTCACAACATTGAGACTAGTGAGTGCTGCTAGTCTCTCAAAAGTTGTCATTTGTGGCGGATAGCAATGTCACACACATCTTTCATGTTATTATGTTAGTATGATTTGCCAAAACCCTCCAGGGCTTCCAATTTTCATATTTCTTCGTGATATTTTTAACTTGTCTGTATTTTTATAATGTAGAAGTTTTATGCAATAGATAGCTCTCCAGGGACATCTGGAATGAGGGTCTTTTTCCCTTCTTAAACTTGAAAATCAAAGTAATAGTACCTTTATGAAAGGAATGCTGGGCTGAGATTTAGGAGCTAAGAGCTGCTTCTTAGTAACTGTGTGACCTTTAGGAAATCACTTGACCAGTCTTCATTTCAGTTTCCTTGTCCATAAACTGAGCTTCATAACGTCTGCCTGTCCTTAACTCAAAGGGATATTGTGTCTAATAAATGCTTTATAGCAATGTTTTCAGTTCTGAGGATGAAAGGCTATAGATAAAATTCATAATACTGTAGTAATAGCAACAACTCACATTTACACAGCAATTTAAAGTTTATAAAGCAATTTCTTGCTAAAAGGCCCCATGAGATATATTATCTCCACTATACAGATTAAGAAACTGAGGCTCAGAAAGACTTGATGACCTTTGCATGACCACATATATAGCTAGAGGGAAGCAGAGCTAGGTCTAGAATTCAAGTCCATTTTTCTTTTCATTATTGTACCAACTAAGAATCTCCATATCTGGCAAATAGTAGATGATTAGTAAGTATTGTTTATTAAGTCAATGGGAAAAAAGTGGCAATTGTCCAGAATGGCCAAGAGTTCTTAACCAGGTTATCTATTAGATGCTTTTTGTTTTAGTATTTTGAGAATTATATTTGAATATTATTGATCTCCTTTACAATCCTATGTATTTTATTTTATACTTTTAAAAATATTTTTCTGAGAATGTATCATTAGATTTCAAAGGGGTGCAGCACAGTATATGTGGCGAGAATCCTTATGCTAGGCTAATTGGTGCTTGTTGTTTTTATAATTGGAATCTGAGTATTCAGTATGGTGCTTCCCAAAGCCCACATGATCCCGAGGTTAGAAATTCCAACCTAAGAAGGATTTTCTACTGGTACCCTCTTTTATTTCCTTTCAGTGTATTTTCCATTTACATTGACTTAGCACTTTATCCTCACATAGAAATTCCAGATATCTGTTTATAGTTCTCATTAGATGCTCCCAACAACCCTCTGATATATGAGGATTATAATTTCTACTATACTGATGAAGAGTGCAAAATGGTAAAAGGATTGCCCAAAAATAAATGGGAGACATTTTTGGCAAGATGGTGAAATGAGCAAAGTATCTGCCATATTTGCTCCTTACCACCTTTCTCAGAGCCTGTATCTCTCAAAATTGTCCCTAATAAGGGTCTAATATAAAACTCTTATTAAATGGAGATTTAAATCAATCTGTCTTGCCCAAGAGGACTTGCAATTCTAGCCTGACCCAAAACTAGAGTAAAAGGCTTTAATCTCTCAAAAGGAATTTCTGATTTTGAAAGAAGACAGGGAAAATAGGGGGCTTTGGCTATTTTTCTTTTTCTTTTTACTAGTCAAAAAAATAAATGACTTGTGGCCTTAGGGCCTTAGGCGTAAGGCTGGCTCTCATCACAAATCTTCACTCATACTTTGTCTTAAGCCAAGACTTTTCTTGTCCTGGGAAAAGAGCTAGCCAAAAGAGCGAGGGGTTTTCCATGACCATGCTTTCCTCTCTACAATCCTATACTTTCTTAGAGATGCTGACATCATTACTGTCCCCACAAGGATATGGCAGCTAGCCACCAGGCTTGCCAACACTGGCCCAGGCTTCTTTCAAGCCAGTGACAGCTTGTCAGGCCTTCCGGATCTTCTCAATGTTCTTCCCTCCTCACTCTTTCCTCCCCTCCCTTGCTCCTTCCCAGAGACAGCTGGTGTGTGTGTGTACTTCACATCCAATAGAGAGGGGAGGGATAGGGGGTGCGAAGCAGGAAACCTTCTCTTGGCTGATGCAGAAGTGATAAATGGTTCCACAAAAAAAAAAAGAAAAAAGAAAGGAAAAGAGGAGAGAGAGAGATCGAGAGAGAGAGAGAGAGAGAGAGAGAGAGAGAGAGAGAGAGAGAGAGAGAGAGAGAGGAATGGGAGAATTGAATGTAGCCTTGCTATCTTAAGCACTTTGGAAAGGTTACTTTTTCTTATCTCTTAATCCCCCATAGACTTACTGCTTTTTGTTATTTCACAGGCCGAAGAAGACAAACATATCCCTTGTGTACATCTGTCTTAAGTTCATTCCAGGCTTTTCAGCACTCTAGCCTCCTTGTACTGATGCTCCAATCTCTCAGAAGGAATTCCATTCCTTTCCTGCCCTCCTCCCCCTTTTCCCCAAGGAAGATCCTTCCTTCTTAGGCTCAGGCTTCTTCCGCAGACTGTTAAGATATCCCTGCCCGTTGGAAGCCAAAGCCAGCCCCCTAACTGAAACTACTCAGATATGACTCTGTTATTGTAGGCTGGTGAAAACCTCTGAAGAAAACTAAAATTAACAATATGGAATCATCTCCGTCTATGGAGGTAGCCCACACACTGAGCTTATTTCTCAAGGTCTGAAAAATTCCAAGTTACAAAAAGAACCCAAAGAAGGTTGGATCTCTGTCTTTTTTGTGTATTCTATTATGCTAAAATAGCCTCATTCATCAAATAATCTATATACTTCAATAACAAGTGGGTAGAAATAGATTGCTGCTTGATATTAACTAAGAGGCACTATCCTTTACAAGATATATCCTTCTTTATTGCTAGTTACTTCTCTAACAAAACTATCTAGTTAAGTATTTTATTTATCTTCAGTATATATTTATCCATGTATTGATTTTTCCTTCCATTCTACTGCAAGTTTTTAAAGAGAAGAGACTATTTTGGCTTCACCTGTATCCTCTATGCTTAGCACAGTGACTAGCAGGTATTTAATAATTGCTTATTGGTAATCTGATTGATCAATCAATTGAACCTAACATGTATAAACTATACTAATGTCATTCATAGAGGAAAGGTAATGAACCAGTTTTAGAAGAGTTGTAGACGGGGCAGCTGCGTGGTGAAGTGGATAGAGCACCAGCCATGAAGTCAGGAGGACCTGAGTTCAAATCCGGCCTCAGACACTTAACACTTCCTGGCTGTGTGACCCTGGGCAAGTCATTAACCCCAATTGCCTCAGCAAAAACAAACAAAAAAACAGAAGAGGTTATAGAAAAACAGACATACCAATTCTGTGAATTAAAAAAAAATTCTGCAAATAATTTTGAATTAGAAAGTCAATTAACATTTATTAAGTTTCTTCTATGTGGCAATCACTATGTTAAACACCAGGGATACAGGAGCTCACACTTTAATGGGGAGATAATAAGTATATACAAACAAGTTATAGAGAGGATAAATTAGGGATTTTCTCAGAAGTAGGCACTTTCCACAGAAGTTAGGGCTTTGCATAAGACTTGAAAGAAACCAAAGGAGTCAGGAGATAGAGATGATGAGAGAGACAGTTGCAAGCAAGGGGGAAAGCCAGTAAAAATGAAGTCCAGGGGAGACAAGATGATGGAGTGTTGTGATCAAGGAATAGCCAGGATGCCAATAACATCTAATCCAAAGGAAATAGAGAGAAGGTGTGAAGATTGGAGAGGTAGGAGGGGTTAAGTTATAAAGATATTTGAAAGTCAGAGTGTTTTATTTGATTCTGGAGACAAATAGGGAGGCATTGAAAGTTCTTAAATCAAGGATAATATGATCAAAAGTGCACTTTAGGAAGATCAATTTTACAGCCAAATGAAGGATGGACTGAAGGCTTGAAGTAGGGAAGACCAACTAGCAAGTTATTGCAAAAATCTATGCAAAAGTGTATACACCCTTTGATACAGTGATCCCAAAGGGATCAAGGAAAGCACATGTATAACCATATGTACAAAAATATTCATGATAGCCCTTTTATAATGGTAAAGAATTGAAAAGTAAGGTATACCATCGATTGGGACTAGCTAAACAAATTATGACATATGGAAGTAATGGCTTATTATAAGAAATAATAAAAGGGATATCTTTGAGAAACTTGGAAAGACTTATATAAACTGAAAAAGTGAAACGAGAAGAACTTGTGAACAACTTATATGATAACAACATTGAAAAACAAACAGCTTAAAAAAAAAACTTAAGGATTCCAACCAATACAGTGACCAACTAGCATTTCAAAGGGACAATGACTAAACCTGTTATCCATCTCCTGACAGAGACATGTTGGACTTAGGAAGCCAAATTATATACATTTTTTGAAATGGTCACTGTGGGAATTTGTTTTTCTTGACTATGCATATTTATTATAAGTGTTTTGTTTTTCTTTTTCTTGGCAGGAGAGAAGAAAATAAATGCTCATTTATTTAAAAACTAAAGTATAAGTTCAAAAAATAGCTCCTAGAGTGATGAAAGATAGAAATAGCCAGTGTTGGAGGGTGCCGAAAAATAGACACACCAATATATTACTGGTGAAACTATGAATCAGGAATTCCAAAAACTATTCTGAAAAGCAATTTAGAATATGCAAAGTTATTAAAATGTCTGCATACTATGATCTATAGATTCCATTTTTAAGTATATGTGTCAAGAAGATCACTGACAAAAAGAAAGTTTCTATGAAAATATTTATAGAAATCTTTTTATGGTAACAAAGACCTGGAAAGAAATTAATTGAGGAATAGTCAACCAAATTGTGGTACATGAATGTAGTGGAAATATTACTCTTCTGTAAAAAATGACAAATCTGGAAATCCTTACATGAACTGATTCAAAGTATAATCAAAACAAATATATATATATATATATATATATATATATATATATATATATATATATATGTAATGTAAGCAATTACCACAATGTAAGTAGAAAGAACAATTACCATAAAACAATAAAAATTGAATTTTGTGAAATTATAATGAATAAGGTTGGACCCAAAAAAAGAAATATGAGAATACTTTTATACTTTCCTTAATGGAGGTCTGGGTCCAAGAGCATGGAATACTGCTTTTATGCTATATTTCAAAGTGTCATTTGATTTTGCTGATTTTTCTCCATTTTTGTAAAAGGCTTTTTGTAAGAGAGGAATTTTGTGAGGAAAGGGGGAGAGATATAAGAAAAAAATAAAAAATCTATTTTTAAGAAAAAAATCTATTAAGAAATCTATTTTTCATATAAACCCTTAATAAGAATTTTTCCATTTTAATTGACATTTAAAATAAGGAAAATCCTCACTCCTGAATTGATATATAATAATAGGAAGAGAAAGCTAATATTCTTTTTTTTTAAAACTGTCAATGACAAAGCAAAGTGAGCAAATCACCTATACAGGAAAAAATCAATTTTGTGCCAGTTCAAATATACAAATATTTATTAAGCACTACAGCTAGAGCTGGGAGAGGGTGACCAAGTCTTGTTCTAGAATGAGAAATTTAGTTGCTAGACAATACTTACAGCATTGACATAAAACTTAGTGTGAATCATTAATTTTATAAAGGCAGCTAACAGATAGCATTTAGGAGATAGCTTTCATGAGACATTCTTCTTCTCTCCCAAAATCACCCATATTTTCCTCCACCCTTGATCTCCCAATCATATCCAAAGCTTTCTATCTTCTTCCCTTAGGTTGATGCCCCACACATAATCCTTTAATTTTGTGCCATTTATCCTAGGTAGCCATGGTCTATGGGTTCAAAAATTCCTCTTTTGAGAACAACTATGAGGAAGGACTGGGGTAAGTACTGAGGCTACATCAACCACCTGCAATTTCATCACTATGGGATGAAACAAATAGCAACCCATCCTCAACTTACTGCTGATTTGAAGCTGAGCAAAATTAAGTCACGTAGTTAGCAAATGTCAGTGGCCAAATTTGAACTCAGGTCTTCTTGATGACAGGTCCAACGCTCAAGTCACTATTCCATGCCATTTTTTATACAATGGGATATAAAGATGAGAAAAGGACATGCAGAATTATCCCTTCTTGTCTCTACCTCCTGGCTTTCTTTATTACTTCAAGTCTCAGCTAAAGTCTTGTCTTGTGCACAAAGTCTTTTTCAATACCCCTTAATGCTAGTGCCTTCCCTCTGTTGATTTTTTCTAGTTATTCTGTATATATCTTGTTTTTACATAGTTGTTTGCATGTCATGGCTTCCAGTAGACTATGAGCTCCTTGAGAACAGAACTTGTCTTTTGCCTTTCTTTGTAACACCCTTGCTTGGCACAGTGGTTGCCACATAGTAGATGATTTTTTAAAGTACCTGATATTGGGGAGGATTCTGGGAAGATGATGCAGTAGATCAGAAAATTTCAAGCTCTCCAGATTTCCCATAGAAACAAAACAAAATTGTTCCTCAGGACGAACATAGTGGTAAAAAAACCAAATAAGACTTGGATCAAAGCAGGGGTCCTCTTGGGACAACTTGAGAAAACCCAAAGAAAGACCCTCAAATAGGATTAAACCAGTGTGGGGTAAACACTTCTAGGTTAGCTTTGCAGAAACAAGTGGGAGCGCTGGGGAGCTCAGCCTGAACCAAGGAGAGCTGGGGTCTAGCTGTGTTTCCAAGTCACAGCCCTGAGTGAGAAGGAACCAGAATACCATGTGAATGAATGCAGAAGCAGTAGAGAAGGGATGCTGCTAGCTGTGGCACTTGCAGAAGAGTATAGTTTTGGTCTGGGATTTCAGAGAGGAGAGAGCTGAAGTGAATTCAGAGTCACTATCCCCCCTCAGTCCAGAACTAGAAGTGGTTACACTACTAAGCTTTCATATTTTTTTTTTTTTAATGAGCAGGCAAACTTAACTAGAAGCATAGAAACTTGCTATGGGAATAGGGAAGAACAGAGTTAATCTTCAGAAAAGGACAATAAAGTTTTTTTAAAAAGCCTCTCCTACCCTAAAAAATAATGTTAAATTTATAGAAGAACTAAAAAAAAAAAAAAAAAACTTTAAAAATCAAATAAGGGAGATTGAGGGAAACTAAAAATAAATGAATGAATAAATGAGATCCATAGTCTTAAAGAAGAAAATAGTTCTTTGAAAATTAGAATTGGACAAGGGGAATCAAGATGTAACAAAATAAAATATAAAGAATGACAAACAAAAGAGAAGGTTAAAAAATCTCATAAGCAAAACAAAAGATCTGGAGGACCAGATCAAGAAGATAAAACATAAGAATAATTAGACTACCTGAAATCTATGACCAGAAAAGGAATCTTGACAAAATAAAACAAGAAATAATCAAGCACAATTGTCCTGGAGTGACAGAACATAAGGGCAAAGTAGAAACAGAAAAAATCCACCATTTATAATCTCAAAGAAATTCTACATGCTATTGCTATTGCTAAAATTTAAAACTCCCAAACCAAAGAAAAAAAATTACAAGAAACAAACAAAAAAAATATGATGGAGCAACAATTAGAATTGTATAGGATTTATCAGCAACTACAATAAAATATTTCAGATCCTGGAATATTATATATTAACAATAAAAAACTAGACCTGCAGCCAAAATATCATATCCAGCAATTCTTAGTATAATATTGAATGAAAAAAAATTGAACTTTCAATAAATTCACAGATTTTCAGAATTTTGTCTCAACCAAACATGAACTCAATAGAAAATTTAACATATAAGAGCCAATATTAGAGACTAATTTCAAGGGACTCAAAGGAAAAATTATTTGTGTTTTATATGTGGAAATGAAAACCATATATTTAAGATTGGCATCAGTAATTGGTTAGTGCAAAAGAAAGACTGGGACAGAGCTGAGTATGGTCTGACTCTAAAAAGCATAGCTGCCTAGGAAAAGATAAAATAATAATTATGCTATACAAATGAGGTTCAGAAGAACTGACACAGAGGCATTAGATAGGGGAGGAGGACTGATAATTCTGAAAATCTACACATATTGGAAATGGCTTAAAAATAAAAAAAATACATACATATAGCATGAAGGGTACAGCACCCTCCAAAATCTATAAAGATATAAGGAAGAAGGGAACAAGATAAGATTAGGTATAAAAGTATGTGTAGATTTATGGCAATAAGAGAAGGTGTGTAGATTAATGGAAAAAGGATAAAGACGGAAAGAGTGAAACAGGATAAGGTGGGGTGCTGAAGGATGTTTAGATTAATAGGTATACCAAGCTGATAAAGGCCTCATCTCCAAAATATACAGAGAATTGACTCTAATTTATAAGAAGTCAAGCCATTCTCCAATTGATAAATGGTCAAAGGATATGAACAGACAATTCTCAGATGATGAAATCGAAACTATTTCCACTCATATGAAAGAGTGTTCCAAATCACTACTGATCAGAGAAATGCAAATTAAGACAACTCTGAGATACCACTACATACCTGTCAGATTGGCTAAGATGACAGGAACAAATAATGATGAATGTTGGAGGGGATGTGGGAAAACTGGGACACTGATACATTGTTGGTGGAGTTGTGAAAGAATCCAACAATTCTGGAGAGCAATCTGGAATTATGCCCAAAAAGTTATCAAACTGTGCATACCCTTTGATACAGCAGTGCTACTACTGGGCTTATATCCCAAGGAAATACTAAAGAAGGGAAAGGGACCTGTATGTGCCAACATGTTTGTGGCAGCCCTTTTTATAGTGGCTAGAAACTGGAAAATGAATGGATGTCCATCAATTGGAGAATGGTTGGGTAAATTATGGTATATGAATGTTATGGAATATTATTGTTCTGTAAGAAATGACCAGCAGGATGAATACAGAGAGGCCTGGAGAGACTTACATCAACTGATGCTGAGTGAAACAAGCAGAACCAGATCATCATTATACACTTCAACAATGATGCTGTATGAGGATGTATTCTGATGGAAGTGGATATCTTCGACATAGAGAAGAGCTAATCCAATTCCAATTGATCAATGATGGACAGAATCAGCTACACCCAGAAAAGGAACACTGGGAAATGAGTGTAAACTGTGAGCATTCTTTTTTTTGGTTTTCTTCCCAGATTATTTTTACCTTCCGAATACAATTCTTCTTTTGCAACAACAATAACAACAAAATTCGGTTCTGCACATATATATTGTACATAAGATATACTATAAGATATTTAATATGTATGGGAATGCCTGCCATCTAGGGGAGAGGGTGGAGGGAAGGAGGGGAAAATTCAGAACAGAAGGGAGTACAAGGGATAATGTTGTAAAAAAAAAAAAAATGACCTATGCATATGTACTGTCAAAAAAAAGTTATAATTATAAAATTAATTTTAAAATAGGTATACCTATATATGCAAAATATAGTATATAGATTAAAGGAGATAGAATAAAGAGAGAGGGGAGGCTGGGAAAAGAAGATAAAAGGACAGATGGGAGAGATTAAGGGAGGGAAAGGGTAAGAGCAGGTTAAATAAAAGCAAGGCAAGTTAAGGAATAGAACTAAAGTAGAAGAGTTGACTGGGATAGGAAATAAGAGACATACACAAACACATTAACAAGGATCAGAAGTAGGACTTTAGAAAAAAAAAGTAGGACTGATAATCATTGATCTCAGGCAAAATCAGACATTAAGATTTAATCAAGAGAGAAATCTACATTGATATCAGTTGTATTAATATAGTTTTAGATGCATGTCTATGTATGTATAAATGTGTATATATGTGTGTATACATGTGTATGTATGCATGTATGTGTGTATATAGATATATGCATCTGTAAGTATGTAGATGTGAATATAGATATAGATATATATGTCCATGCTTAACAGAACCTGCTTGAGAAACTTGGGAAACACTTTATTTAGACAGCTTATATCTTAAAACATTTTAAAGTTTACAAAATGCTTTCCTCACAATAACCCTGTAAGGTAATATGACTACTATAGAACCCATTTTGTTAATTAGGAAATAGAATTAGAAAGACTAATGCTTAGTTGGGGTTACATAGTACCAGAGCCAGGCCTATTTTGAATCCAGGCCTCAAACTGAAACCATAATAGAGTTCATGGGAATTACCATCACCTACTCATGAACAATCTTCCCTCAGAAGCCTCAAAAGAAAAGATTGTGGGGTTTTTTTTTCTCAGAATTATTTTTTCCCCAATTACACATAAAAATACTTTTCAACATTCATTTTTGTAAGATTTTGAGTTCCAAATTATTTCTCCATCCTTCCCTTACCTCTCCCAAGATAGCAGGCAATTTTACATATGTACAATTAATTTAAACATATTTCTAAATTTGTGAAGGAAAAAAATAGAATAAAAAAGGAAAAAAAAAACTAGACAGAGAAAGCAAACAAACAAAAAAGTGAAAATAGTATGCTTGGATCCACATTCACTCTGTAATTTTCTCTCTGTATACTGATGGCATTTACCATCCCAAGTCTATTGGGATTGTTGTGGAATACTATATTATTGAGAAGAGCCAAGTCATCTTACTTGATTATCACATAATCTTGCTGTTACTATGTACAGTGTTCTCCTAGTTCTTCTCACTTCACTCAACATCAGATTTTTTTTTATAGCTTTTTATTTACAAGATGTATACATAGATAATTTTTCAACACTGACAATTGCAAAACCTTTTGTTCCAACTTTTCCCCTCCTTTCCCCCACCTCTTCCCCCAGATGGCAGGTTGATTAATACATGTTAAATATGTTAAAGTATAAGTCAAATACAATATATGTATACATTCCAAACAGTTGTTTTGCTGTACAAAAAGAATTGGACTTTGAAATAGTGTTCAATTAGCCTGAGAAGGAAATCAAGAATGGAGGCAGACAAAAATAGAGGGATTGGGAATTCTATGTAGTGGTTTAGTCTCATCTCCCAGAGTTCTTTCACTGGGTGTAGCTGGTTCAGTTCATTACTGCTCTATTGGAACCGATTTGGTTCATCTCATTGTTGGAAATGGCCACATCCATCAGAATTGATCATCATACAGTACTGTTGTAGAAGTATATAATGATCTGGTTCTGATCATTTCACTCAGCATCAGTTCATAGTTATAGAATTTTTTATATGTGTTATGGAACACTGTGGCAATCTTGTGAAGCCTCTGGGCCCCTTCTCAGAATAATATTTTAAAATGCATAAAATTAAATGCAGAGAATTAAAAGGAAATTAATTATGTTGAAATAAAATTATCAAATACAGCATATCCCAAAAGGCTTGATGCAGTTTCAATAGCATTAATGACTCTAAAAGTTATAATAGCTTAAAACAGCATGAAGATTTTTAAAATAGCCCGTGTTCAAAAGAACAAATTTGTGGCCTCCAGGATAAGAACACCAGATCTATAGCATTTCTGCTTATAGTCAGATGAATTCCAGATGTTGGCTCTATGGTGGATCTTCCATCGAAGCATGGGGACTCTCATTGAAACTTTCTAGAGTTCCTGCAGAAAGCAAACACGGTCCCTACCTGGCAGTCCAGCATTCATCTCTCCCTAGTGTAGACCTTTGCTGTGTTTGTACTTTTTTAAGCTCCCAGCTGATGGAAATCCCAGTCTGTCTACACATTGTACACACTCAGCCTTGATTCCATCAACCAACTCATCATCATCAACTTGAATGGGAGAAAAAAATGATATCTGTATTTTTACTAATCTTTACCTGAAATTTAGAATTTCTTCCATTTATTCTAAAGCATTATTTAGAGAATAGGCTTCCGGGGAGGAGTCCATCACCGCCCCCCCCCCCAACACAATGGTTAAATACTCCGGGTACAGCTCTTCAGGCAAAGCCTTTTCTTAGAGAGCCTGTTCCAGAGTTTCTAAAGCTTGTTTGTCTTAGCCTAATATTCTTAGTCTCTTTGCCTTCAGCTCTAACACAGCAAAAAACAAAAGATGCCCTCACTCCTACCCCTGACTCTCTCCTGTACTACAGCTCCTGCCAATCTCTGGTCTCATGAAAATTTCCCTGGAGATCAGCAGCACAAATGCCCTTCTTGTCTTCCAGCAGGCGTTTATCCAGGTCCGAATCGGGTGATTCATATTCCTGAGTTTCTCTTTCCTAGCACCATAACAACTTCCAGAGGTCTGGAGGCTCACTAAATCACCTAGTTCTCCCCATAATTGTAGTGTGGGTGCTAAAAGTCCTTCTGTGGCCTACTATGTGGGTTTAGTCACATTATCTGGGACTACTTTCTGTGTAATTCAGAGTAGGAAAATGGGTGGAAAGAAACCATCCCTTTTGGAATTTCCCAGAACCAGAAAAGGTACAAATTTGTAACTAGGAAAGAATATTTTACACACACACACACACACACACACACACACACACACACACACACACACACACACAAACTCATACACATATGCCATAAATAGAAATTGTTATATTTTGGCCAGAAACCCTGAGAGTGTTCCCCTCCAAGATTGATACCTTTTTTTTTTTTTTGGTCTTTTGTTTTGTTTTCTGACCAGATAAAAAAGGCTATTTTCTGGCTCATTTCTTACCTAGCTTTAATCAAAGATTAGGTATTGCCTCAGTCAAACTGAGATGTATTAGCTTAAAAAAGGCCAAGATTTCCCGCCACATCCAGGGCCATCTCCAGTCATTCTGATCTATTCTGGACCCAGGAAAAGAAAATGAGGTAAGTGACCTTGCATAGTCTTCCCTCATTCAAGTCCAATTCAGTTGCATGACATGGTATCACCTTTCAATGTCATGGTTCCCTTTGAAAATGAAAGGTAAACAACACATATAAACACATACATAAATCCATAGTGTATATATATATATATATATATATACACACACACACACATATATATATATGTAAGACTGTGTAGATATGTGGATCATACACGCACACATCTGCATACCTGTGTATATATGTATATATATATATATATATGTATGTGTATATCACACATAAATATTATTTAATTATGGAAAGCAGACAGTGTGATAGAGAATGATTTGGAACAAGCAGAGATACTAGAGGTAAGAATACCAATTAGAAATCTGTTCCAAGGGAAAAATGATGAAGTCCTGAATTAGAATGGTAGCATGGAAAGGGGAAATTGGGAAATCACCTATTAGAAGAATAGAGTGAACCAGACCTGAAAAAAGGACTCTATAAGAGAATAGTCAAAAATGATTCAAGGGCAGCTTCCGCAGGGATGAAGATTAATGATTGGACATATTAAATTGGAAGTGCCAGACAAACAATGAGACACCAGAGTGGAAACCATAAGATCAAAGATTTAGAACTGGAAAAGGATCTGCGTTTTGGAAGGAGCCAACACTCCCATTTTACAGATGAGACCCAGAGATATGATCTGTACTTCATGGCCATATAGACAGTAGAATCTGACCAAACAAAAGAGGTAGAATCAGGATTCAAACCCAGATATCCTAATGACAAATACAGTTAGATCTGCCTCTTCAATTTCACTAAACCACCTCTTTCTCTTCATTCACTTGTTCACAAGCCTATTTCAGGTCTTCATCAAGAATACTCATCTACACCAATGCAAATTTCCCAATGGAACTCCTGGATTTCATTCTCTCCTTTCTTCAACTTCTTCTCCACACAGGTGTCAAAAGAATAGCCCTAGAAGCACAAATATGACTAAAAAGATTTAAAAGGCATTTCAATAGCTCACTATTGTCTCTGGGATACAATACAAACTCCTTGATTTGGCATTTAAAACCCTTCACGGTCTAGCTCTGGTCCACCTTTCCAAGCTTTTACACATATTCTCCTTCATACACTGTATTCCAGACAAACTGGCCTCTGTACTGTTTTTTTTTGGCACTCCATCCATACTTTGGCAGAGGCTTCCTCTCATGTTTGAAATGGGCTCCCTCTACATTTTTATCTGTTATCATCGCTAGCTTCCATCAGTATTATCTCCTATGGTTCACCAGTCATTAAACATAATGTAGGTATAAATGTATAAACAAGAGTTTATCTGTCCTTAATTCCTCCATGAAGTTTGGTTCCCCTTGGTTGCTTCATCAAGGGAACAAAAGGGATATCTTATCAAATATCAAGGAACTACAGATACTTAACCTAAAAAAGAAGATTTTGAAGACAAATGATAACTGTTTTCAAGTATTGGAAGAAGAGAAATTAGCCTTATATTGTTTGATCTCATATGGAAGAACTAGTGTAATGATAGCAATTGAAGAGTCAGACTTTGGCCCAGTACAGGGAAAACTTTCCTAAAATTTAGAACAATCTTCAAATGAAATAGGCTATATAAGAATATAGTAGTTACCTATCATCAGAGCACTTCCTCTTGTCAGGAAGGTTATTCAGGGGATCCCTGTTCATGTAAATAAGGAGTTAGAGCAGAACACCTCTGAGGTTCTGACTCAGATTCTTTTCATTTTTGGTTCAGACCATTTTGGTTAGTGATTTTGTCAATGCAGGGAGCTGCCAACTGGAAAATCTTCTCATGTATTCAAGTCAGAGAAGTACCTGGGGCACAAAGAGTCACTTAACTGGTATGTCTTAAAAGTCTGACTTGAACCTATGCCTCTCTTACTCCAAAATTAGACTTCTAGCCCACATTGAGATTCTATTATGATGAGGAAAAAAATGCCAATGGACTTGACCTAGGAGTGAGCATTTAGTCAATTGTTCTATGATTCTACTCATCCAAAACATTCCTCCATAATTATCACTTTTCTATAGATATCATCTTTCCCTATTAAAATATAAGCTCCTAGACCCAGAGATTCCATTCTAGAAATATATCTAAGGAAATCATTGATAAAATATTTCTATCAGCCTTTGTTGTAGTGGCAAAGAAATGGAAACAAAGAGGAGGTTTCTCTTTGGAGGAATGAATAAATGAATTGTGGTACATGAGTGGAATGTCATTGTGCTATAAGAAATTATGAAGATGATGACTAAGAAAAGCATGGAAGGACTTATATGAAGTGGTATGGGATTAAGTAAGCAAAGCCAAGGAAACAACATACATAAAGACTACAGCAATGTAAATGAAAAGAACCACAAGAATCACAAGTTAACACTGCAAAATAATAAAGACCAGTCATGGTGTCAAAGAAGAGATATGACTTCTCTCCTCATTCCTTTGCAAAGGTGAGAGGTCCACTAGGATGTATATATTTTTATATTTCTTTCATATATTAATTTGCTAATTTTGTTCCCTCTTTTTTCTCTTTAAACATATCTTTTGCTATGTAGAGTGTGTCTCTCTGAGAGGGGAATAAGGAGGCATAGTGAAGGGGGAGAAATTTTAGGCTATATGAAAAGATATTAATATTTTTTAAATGTAAGCTTCTTGAGAGTAGAAAGACTATCTTGCTTTGTGTGTGGGGTGCGGTATGTTTGGTGTTTTTGTCTCTAGTGCTTGTTTACCATATTATCTGATATAAAGGTGGGTCTTAATAATTGTTTTTTTTTTTAAATAACTCATTCATTCTTCTATTTATTGTTCTTAAATCTGTGAGGTATACAAAAAAAGCAAAAAATAATTTGTCTCTAATTCTCAAAGAACTTATAGAGTTGGAAGAACAAGATTCACATATAGAAAGCCAATGAAATAGGTCATTTATATGGTATTGATCCTGTGTGCAGTTAGAATTCAAGATGGTGATTATACTTGACGTTGAGAGAAGGAATGGAGAAATTTGGGTTGAGAAGATCTGGAAGGGGTTCATAAAAGACATGCATTTAAGTAAGACTTAGAACAGTTGGGATTTATATTAATGAATACCTTCTCTGGACCAGTCAACAGATGGCTGCATATTGTCACTACTTTTAGAATGTGAGGGATAAACCTGAGGGACTGTAGCTCAAAAGCCCCTCAAATTTTGCTTCTCATTAATAACAGCCAGTAAACTTAGCTTTTCAGCAGAGGCAATAAGTAGCATATTAAGAACAACTGATGTAGGTCTGTGGGAAGAGTGGGCTCAAACTTAAGAGCATAATCGTAATGAGGAACATATAGCTAAGGAGTAATTCACAATGCTTGGTGTTTTATGGTCAGGAAGTTCTCTCTTGAGTTTACAACCCATAATCTCTTCAGTACCAGGGACTACATATACTCCTTGAAGATTCCTCCCTGCTGGACTACACAGCAACTGAGGTATCTTCAGCTATTTAAAAATGCCATTGGGCTACTTAGTCTGAGGGATTAATGTAGCCAGGCTTCTCTGAGATTACATTGAGGTGGACCTGGATCCCATTCCTTATCTAGGTAAAGAAGAGGAAGGACATTTCCAGTTGGAAGCCAGGGATTAGACTGTTAATGGGAGACAGAATAAAATGAGTAGCATGAAGTGGGCAATGATTACAGTTTGGAATAAGAGAAAACATTAAGAAGATTGGTCTGACTGGTGATGTTTATGTTCAGGAATAGTGCTAAGTAATGTTCAAAAGATTGAGCATGCCATATTTGGGAAGGTCCTAAATATTTTTTTCCCCAACTAACGAAATATATATGGGTTAAAAAGGAGAGAATAAACTATATGAGGGAGTGATGAGTGCTGCTTATGGTGCTTATGGATCAGACAGAATAAAGGAGGAAAGTCAGATCTTGTTCAACGATCAGATGAGTTCTGGACATTTTTTATTTTTCATAGCTTTCTACCAAAATCTCAAAAGCAATAACTGTGACAACTGACAATTTCAAATCAGATAAACAGACTAGCAAAGTATCTCAAAATCAGACCTGACTAAAAACAGTAGCTGTTAGGCAAATAAATGAATACTCTGGTGAAATGTTCATTCTGTGAGCCTTCATCTTTTTATGTGTTCCCTATTGTTTGTATTTTTTCAGTAAGCTTTGAGTGCAATAACCTTAATTTAGCTGTTTCAAGAGGGGGATGGTAGTTGGCAGGTTTTGTAAATAATCTTTTATATTCCTTGGATATTTTTTTTAATCTCTGAAATCCAGGTTCACTTTTGCCTGTTATTTCCTTTTTTGGGGGGTTGTTTAAGAGATGCAAAGGCCATTGTGTGGATGCCAGCAGAAACCCCTCAATAGTTATTATAAGGGGTTACTTTAAAAGGAAATGAAAGGCATGTTTTCAACAAGAGATCCTTTTCCTTAGATTTAGGAAGTTATTCTTCTTGATAGAGACTCCCTTTAACATCCATCTAATTCCTCCCATGCTATATATAAATGAGAGCCATAACACTCCCGACAAGCCTCAGGGACTAACCTCTGTGCCCTAGCAATCTGCTTCATGTCTTCACCCCTAGGGGATAAAACCTCTGCTTCTAAACTCCTCATTTCAGTTTTTATTTCAGCAGGCCTGCTACCCTGTAATTAATTCATTACTAATTAGGTGATTACTTTCATTTATGGTAGCAGTTAGAAAAATGAAATGACATTCCCCCATTCTCCTTTGAAAAATAAATTAAGCTCATTGTTACGGGATTTTTTTTTTCCTTCATTCTTTCTTCCTTCCTTCCTTTAAAAGAGAAAAATCAAGCAAATTAGCAGCTTGGTTCATTTTTTCCCAGCATCCCTTCATTCATCCTGCAGTAGATGGAATGTGGCTGGAAGCTGTGTGGTCAGTGTGATTGTTTTGTGTGGTTTTCTCCCAACAATGGGAGGAGAACTCTGGCCTTCCAAAGGTTACTGGCACTTGGCATCCTTTATCTGTAAGGACGCCTTTGAGCAGCCTGCATGCTGAGAGTTTATCAAGAAGATTTATACCATCATCTAGTGGAGGTCCCAGATAACTACAATCTTTTGATTCCTTGTTCTGGTCTGGTTTCGACTCAGAGCCTGAGACAGAAAGAATCAGTGCTATCTTCTTGTGCAGGTTACTAAAAATAGGACAGATTTTTGACATCTCCCAGAGTGGGATAAATTTGCCATAACTGCTGTAATTAAAATGCTACTCAATATTTGCCTAGCGTTGCACCGAATCCTCTCAATGTTCTTTTTTTCCCCTGTATCTTTTCAGTGTTATTTTTTAGATTTAGAAGCCTAACCACAGCAGCTGCCATGACACCCCTGTTAACATTCCCACATCTGGTCAGAGGAAATGGGAAACTTGGAGTCAGCTGAGCAGGTTCTTATTATTAATCCTGACTGAACGCAAAGGTGGACTTTGGAAGTGGACTTCTTAAGTCCCTTAAAACATAAAAAAATCTTCCTCACACCATTCCCACCCCTGTTGCACATAGAGTTCATGTACATTCTTACTCAGATTTGAAGTGATATAGAAAATGTGTGACTACCATAATCAATTAGCAAGCATTTAGGTGCCATGCAGCCATCCTTCTGAATCCTGAATATTCAATATTATATTCAATATCCTCAATGTCAACTGTATATTGATTCCATATGCAACCAGGATGCCTCCTTTATTTCAAGGCCACCAACATTCTCCTCTTTAGCTCTCACAAGGAATAGAATTCCAAAGAGCAGGAGAAAAACAAACAAAGCAAGGGGCCTCCAATGCAGCCAGCAAAGGCACTCCTACATCCCTCTAATGAAACTCATGAGCAAGAAAACCGAACCCCCCACTCTTTTGAGAATTGAATGATTACAGTGGACTTATTCTCCAAGACACAGCAAGGTATTATGTGAGCACCTCGGTCATTAGTGATTCCCTTATCCCTCCCCACCCTCAATTTATAGTCCTTTGGCCTACATTCTGCATCAGGGATGTAATTATCTTGAATTTTAGAAACAGGACAATGGCTCCTTAGTGTGGTAACAAAGTGAACCTGTGACAGGGAGAAACACCCTCATCCCCCAGTATATAATGAGTTATGGTAACAATGATTGTTTTTAAATGATCTGTATCACAGATGCTTTTATTTGCTTCATTAAATCTTGCCAGTGTTTACCATCCATTTTTAGGCCCCTAAATTATTTCATTTAACAATAATTTAGTCTGGTTTAAAATCACAGTTTTCTCTTTTATTTTTCTTTGCTTCCTCTTTCTTCCATCCTATCTTTCTTTTTTCTTTTTTTCCTTCATTTCTTTATGTCTGTTAGGGGAGTGAGTGGGGTAAAGGAGAACAAAAAGGGGGGGAGTGGGTAGAGAGAGGGATAAAAGCCATGACCCACCTCTGCTGGAGAAACTAGTTGCATTCCTCTCTCAGATGCTCAATGTGACAGAGCAATTCCACAATTAAAAGCACAATAATTTGCTTGTTATTCAAGTCAGGCATTAGTCCTGGTAATGGGGTGCTTGGTGGAGAGATGGATTTCCTTGTTAGGAGCTAAGCACAGGATTAGCTGAATTCTCCATGGAGAAATCTTGATTTGTTCAAGGTCTTTCATGTTTTCTACAGAGAAGGGATTATGTCTTCTTAAAGAGGGGCCTTGCTTAAAAAGCTACAAAGTATAAGAAAAGGATTTAGGGCAGCGGGGCCTGCGGTTAAGTAGCTGAGGGGTAGAGGGAGTTTTAGAGCAGAGGATTATTTAAAGCCATAAAGTTCAAAAAATAATTGGTTTAGCACTACTGGGTCAATGCAGGGTAACAGGCTGTAAAGGCAGTTAAGCATAAGCTAATATTCATTTTACTTTGGCTAATTATTGCATGGATTCAGTAGAAAAAGGGGAAAAGGAGAAGCCTTTCCTCATCCTTTTCCTTGGGACCTAAATCATAGATATTTTGTCTCCTTTTTTTTTTTTTTTTTTTTGCTCCCTATTTAACATACTTCTTTGTGATATAAGTTAGTATCAACAGAATCACAAAAGTCTGGTTTTTTTTAAATAAAAGAAGAAACTGTCACTTAGAATAGAAGCTCTGTAGAGTGGAGGGCCTGGATGTCCAAGGGATCAGTGGGAAGCTCCTCCATAGCCACTATTATTTTTAACACTGCAGAAATCATTAGGCAGAGCTGATATCAAACAAACTCCTGGTATGATCAGTGCCTCCCTTATAAGTCTGGACAATAGGACTTCTCTTTTAAGGAGCAAAGATTTTTTTTTTTTAAACTACATACACATACACACACACACACACACACATACACACACCCCTCACCCTTCATAATTAACTAGATGACCATGTTGAATTTTCTTTGGCTGACAGACACTTCTTTCTTTCTCTCAACTTTCATAATGTTTCACAATGAAGGAAATAAAATCACCTCCAGGGAAACTGGTCCCCAGAGAGAGGTTAAGCCAGGGGTACTCCAGGGATTGTCGATTTTTCCCACCCTCCCCTACACTAATTCACACACATTCTTGATCAAAGTCCAAGGCAGAGAAGAAAAAAGCCTCTTTAGGCTTTTCAGCCTCCCTCGCCCCCACTCCTACCCAGAGATTTTTCGAAGATTCTTTTCCCCAGGCTTTTGCTCCCTGGCTTCCTGTGTGGAGTCCCCTTTCTTATATCTGTGAGGCTGGTGGATGCCCCTAAGTGTAAGACATAGATTTTGTCCCTGATGACTGATGATTCTTATTCTGAGGGAGGTTAACTTATGGGACAGTAATTTCCATCAA
Organism: Sminthopsis crassicaudata; assembly: GCF_048593235.1. Lineage (NCBI taxonomy): Eukaryota > Metazoa > Chordata > Mammalia > Dasyuromorphia > Dasyuridae > Sminthopsis > Sminthopsis crassicaudata. Next base: position 408,946,250 of record NC_133617.1, on the reverse strand, counting down.
TTTAGTGAAAGACTCTAGTCAAGTCAATCCCAGCTTCTAACTCTCCCTTAGATTTTGGGCAACGAAATTAATTTCTCTTTGCAAAATAATGAGAAAAAAGATTATACAGACTTGTTTTACCTACATTACATTACCATGGGCATTTCCTAGGCAATGTCAATAAAGAAATTTGTCACCTGTTATTAATATAAGCTCCTTAAGAATAAAAATTGTTTTATTTATATTCCTAATGATGTGATTGAAAACCAAAGTGATATAAGTGATGTAAACACCAGATGATTGATTATAGGCACTAAAAGTTGGGGTTCGGTCACATGAAGAAAATTCACTAAGGCCATTCTTTTTGGCAAAAAGTAGATTTATTTTAGGGGAAAGAGTTACAGACAAAATAAAGGGATATATTAGACACCAGGTATGATAAATATGAAATAGAGTTGGGAGAGTATGTGAAAGACAAATTCCTCAGTGGAATTCACAATTATCCAGTAGAAAAGGAGTACCCCATAATGTTGGGGCACATTGTTTAAATTCTGAAAGGGATTTAGCACCCTAAAAGAGTTAGCTATAAGGAGAAGTGGAGTTGGGAAGCATGGTGGAATTAGGAGAGATACCACATGGCATGGGGGAAGGGTTAAAAGAAAGAAAATATGAGTTAAAGTGCCATGTCAGACTGACCCAAAGGAAAGCAGCAGCCATGGGATGGCCCATAAGAATATGTTAGAAGGAAAATTTAATCTCAGAGATGTGACAGGGATTTCTGACAGGGCCTGGCAAAGTGAGACTGCTCCAGATCTCTATAGAAAGTAGGTCTCCAGGCTTTGACATGGATTTCAAACTGGACCACCTCCCCAGAGGGTGGGACCATGGAGCTAAACTGATCTCTATCAGTCTTCTCCCTGCCAGCCTCAGGGATTATTATTATTTTTTTTTTTATCAATTTCTCTGCTAACCACACCTAACAATGAAGACCTCATTACAGTTCTTCTCACTTAACAAATGATTGATAATTTGATTTCCAGTCCTTATCCCTTTCTTTTTTCTGCCTTCCTATCTATGTAGATATCTACTATATTAATTCCCAGCAGCACCTGGGCCAGCCTTTCCTCTCCAACAATATCAGGGTTTCAAAATTAAACCTCCCTTTGTCATTTGAAAATAATATGAATATTGGTCTTCCAATTACCTAGAAGATAAATATATAAATATAAGACCTATGAATTCTCTGGTATAAGGAACTCTGAGGTTTGGCAACTACAATTACCAAGAATCTAATAAACCAATTTGATTTGTTGTTGTTTTTATTTGTCCTTCATTCTCAAAAAGGATCAGTGACATCAGGAAGATGATGTACTGACTTGTAAGAGAATTGAATTTACTCGAGGGAGGGCTGTGCAAAGTCACCAGCATCAGTCGTCTGGTTTCAGTAGTCAGAGAAATAGATCAGGAGGGCTGGAGACAGCCCTGGAGGCAGTGGGAAACCTTGGCCTTTTTAAGCTAAATTCTTTTCCAGGTCTCATTTTGACTGAAGCAATCACCCATTTAGTGATGAAAGCTAAGTAACAAATGAGGCAAAAAATGACTTTTTTTACTTAGTCAAAAAAAAAAAAAAATCAGAGAAGTCCCTTCAATTCACACCAATGTATGAAGAGTTGGTAATATCTTGGTTTGTTATCTCTTCTTGGAATGTTCTCATTTTAAAACAGAAATTCATAAATATCAGGTTGTGATTGATAAATTCATTCTATTAAATCAACTAATTCTATTCAAAGTGAAAGATAAGAAACCCTATTACCTTAATAAGTAACCAATTCATAAGTATGAGTCAAAAGCTTTAATTTCAATCATTCTCAATCATAAAATTGAGGACAGAGTTCAAAAAGTCCTTGGAAGTAAATTGAAGTTCCACAGGAATCCTGGTAACACAGGCTGAGGAAATTTGGTCAAACCCTAGAAATGGTTCAAAAAGGTATTAAGATATTTTAGATCTGGAATCATTCCAGAGATTGGTGTGAACCTTCCAGAAAGCCCCTACTCCTCAGGATGAACTACCTAGGGAGAGGGGGAAGGAAAAAGAGAAATTGCTTCATTTGGCCTGTCCCTTTCCCTTCTTTCCTCCCTTTAGTCTGAAGAGGCTCTTTCAAAGTTTTGAAGGGTCCAGAAATTGCTGTAGTTTCCATCTTACCATCAGTGTCCTAACAGTATCTCTAGGTCAGAAAACAGCATTTGCATTAAGGACCAAGGATAAACTAACTAGAAATAGATTACAGCTTTGTAAGGACCTCAAAAAATCATGTCTAAAGGGAAATACTTGAGCACCTCATCAAAGGAAAAAAAGGACATCCAGAAAGTAGATGCTGTGAGTTTCCCCTTGGATTTTTTAAAGTCTTGATGGGAAATTATATCACAAACTGTTGGAGGTGTTCTGTACCACCTATTCTCACTGGACCCTCTTCATCCAAAAGCCATTTAAGGCTGGCTGACTAAATTGAGAATCATTGGACAATTGTGGTGAAGAACACAACAGAATCAGGGCTCCAGCAATATTGTTAGAACTACTTTAGGATATACTCAGGGAATTTGGTAGCCATTTCTGGGTATATGACTTATCACTGCAAAAGGAAGTTGGGATATTTCCCTGCAGAACACATGCTTTATTAATCAAGGTGAACTCATTTTTAATAGTTGGATCTAAGTTAGCTTAGCTGAAAAGATATAGAAAGTAGAGACCCCAACATCCCAACATCCTCAGGTTTTAAGGTGATTGATTGTCTATTTAATATTCAGGTAAGCCTGAATTGGAAGCATGAAATAAGCAGGCTAGTTACCCAGAGACCAGTGAAAGCACAGTCAAAGTATCACAGAGGACATTCAGATATTTTCTTAGGCTCCTCAAGAGTTCCTGAGCTCTTTCTTGCTCTTTTCTCCAGAAGCTCTATAAACTTGCCTTTTATGATGGCAGGGAGTATGAGGTAAGATTGCCTGATCTAGTGAGTTGGGAAAGTCTAAGGCTACTGAATCAATCATAGAGTCCTGAAACAGCAATAACCACAGTGTCACCTCCTATTTAGAAAGTACTTTCCTCAGAGCAAATATGCAGTGTAGCTGTTTTACCCTCATTTTGCAAATGAGGAAGCTAAGGTTCAGAGAAGTGCTGACTAGTCCCCATCATGAAGCTATTTAGGAAGTGTTTGAAGTGGGGGGACTACCTAGGTTTTCTGAATCCATTTTCAAAGTTTGGTCCTTCTTTAAGATATGCTTCCTTGAGACAATGATTCCCCACAGGTGTTCGAGTCAAGAGTTTCTAGAACAGGTTTTCATGAGAAAATCTATGTAATTGTAGCACAAAAGGAAGAACATTAGTGCTAGAATCATAAGGCCTATTTTTGAATCCTGGCTGTGCTATTCATTAGCTCTATGAACTTTGACCAAAGAGACCAAATCTCTCTGGACCTCAATTTCTTCATCTATAAAAGGACATTGTATTAGATTATCTTTAAGGTACTTCTAGGTCCCTCCATCTTTTGAACTCCAAGAGATAAAATCAAATCTGGATGTCTCTTTCCCAAGTGTTCTATGAACCAAAAAAAAAAAAAAAAAAAAAAAAGTTATTATGTATACTATAAGGGAAAGTGGAAATATCTTTAGTTTCTTTCAAAGTATCCTTTAGATAACACTTCAAGTCATTACTGTTCTCTTCTTCTTGAAATTACATTGTATCAGGGCTTTGTCTTTTTCTTTCCCTCCTCCTGCTCCCGGCCCTCGCGCCCCCCCCCCCCCCCCATGTAAGGAGAGATATGGATAGGGAAACGGGAATTTGGGAAGGGAGGAAAGGGAAAAATAAGAAGGAAAGGAGGGTCATTGAGGAATCTTTTTTTTGTTTGTTTTTAGAATTGCAAAGAAATTAAGCACAGATAAACAGGACAGATTTAAAAGCTACAGGTTAAATATTCTATCTATGTTAAGAAGAAAAGCAAGCCATGAATAAAGAATAAAAATAAATAAAATTTCATGTATAATCCTTTTTCTTTTCTCATTTTATATATAATATATATATATATGTATATGTAAATGTATATGGAAATGCCCATTTTATTTGGTACTTAAGTTCATAATAAAAATAAAATTTTAAAAAATTTTCTTTGCATTGCTTTGTATGGATTTACTTGAATAGATTTAATCCCCCCCCCAATAGAATATTAACCTCATGAGGGCAAGGATTGTGTTGCCTTTGTGCTTGCATCCTCAATCCACCGCACATGACTTTGTCTATAGAAGGTTTAATGCTTAATTGAATTTAACTTCTGTTGAATTGATGAGGCAGAAAGTACACTGGTCTAGATGATAGAAGACATGAAGTTTAATCCCAGCTGTACCATTAAATATTTGTAAGAACTCAGACAAGTCATGCCCAATAGCAGGACCTCAGTTTGCTGTCTATTAAATTAAAGGGGGAGTAAAGGACCTCTAAATTCTTCTTCTAACAACATTTCAAATTCCTATGAAATTACCAATGCAAAACCCTCTAGGATACTCCCAAGTGCTTCCTATCCTCTGGATCTCAGCTTTCACATGCACAGGTCAGGCAGGAGAGGTTACTTAGGCTAACCAGAGATGACTTATGTAGTGCTTTGAGAGTATGGGATGAAAGATATTCCAAAGTCTGCCATATATCATCACTTTAGGGAGAGAAGAGGCTCCGTTGAATAAAAACTAATGATAGTTGTTCTTTTCCCTCACTTCTATGTTCCAGAAATAGATTTATTTCCTACTTTTGTAATATTGTCATTCTGATGCAGCAGAAGAAAGGTATACCCCCACACTGAAAATTAGAGCAAGGTGGCAGAAAAATCAAAGTAATTAAAATTCAGGTTTTCTACTAATTGTTAGGTGTCTGGTCTTCAAAAAGGCACCAATTGAAATTCCAGGCAATCATGCTACATAGGTTGGATAGACATGCAATGCTTTTGCCAAGACTGTTTTATTTCAAAGTATTTATATCATGTCCACTTCATCATGGGGGATAGTATGGTATGATGGATGAGGTGGTGATCTTGAGAAAGACCCAAGTTCAAATCACTCACTTCATAGTTCTTGATAAACTGCCTCAGAAGCTAATATTGGAGAGGTAACTAGAGGCAAGATTGGAGAATATGGTGAATACCAATCCAAGAAAATTGGATCTCATCTTATAGAAATGAGGAGTTGGTAGATTTTTTGAGGAAAGGAATGATAAGCTACAAAGTGAACTTTAGGATGATGGGACAGCTTGATTGAATAGAAAGAGACTGGCTGAGGAGTCAAAGTACCTGAGTTCTAAACCTATCTCTGATACTATCTGTGTGACCTTGAATAGGTAATTTAATCCATTTAGGTTTTAGTTTCCTTTTTCTGCAAAATGATCCAGTTAGACAAGATGGCCTCAGAAACTCCCTCCAGCACTAGATCTAGGATCTTTTGTCAAGAACAACAAGAGGTACTGAGTACTAACTGAAAACAGCCCAAGGATGTTCCCAAGGTTTTAGCCTAGGTGTCTAGTGTTAAACATAGAGAAATTGGATCTTTCTTTCAGAGGGCCAATCCACAGTGCTCCCTCTTTCCCACCATGATACATTATGCATATTCCACTCCAAGAACTGCTCATTCCTCTATTATATGAGGATTGTTAGTAGCAAGCATAAAACCTTTTTTAGGGCTATGCGAGGAACTCTAACTAGAAATAATGGGATGAAATTAAATGAAAGGAATTTAGGCTTTAGAAAAAAGGCTGTAATATTAAGCTTTGTTGGGGATTAATATTCAGCATCTCAAAGGAAGAAAAGGATGTCTCATCCTTTCAGTGACCTTAAGCCTGCATCAGAATAGAACAGAGAAGGCACGCCTAGCTGGCTATGGGCAGATGGTCTTATGGGTCTTTTCCATCCTCAATGTGTGAGGATCTGTAGTTAAAACCTGAGATCTCTAATCCAATAAGGATCATTTGTGCACCACCGGCAATGTTAGCTAACATCTTCTGCCAAGCTGTCACAGTTATTCTACATCAGTAAATGATACCTTATACGGTACTTTATGTTTTTTGAAGGGCTTTTATGTACAATATCTCATTTGATCCTCACAATAGCTCTGTAAGGTAGATTGGACAGGTATAATTAAGGCTCACTTTACAGGTGAAAAAACTTGGACCTACAGAGGCTAAATGACTTGTTCAAAATCACAAGTACTAATCCCAGACTAGGATTAGCACCCAAATTCAGCACCATTTCCCTTACACATGATCATTTGGAAAAGAGGGCACAAATATTAATATTTAAGGAAATCTGGAAAGATTTTCCATAGGAGAGAACATAGGAGCTGGGGGTTTTAAGAGGCAAAGATGAAATGGCACATTACAAGTTATGGGCATAGGAAACAGGTAAAGGATAATTTGATTAGAATTTAGAGTGAACAAAAGGAGTGATTTGTGATGAACCTAGAAAGGTCAAAATGCCTTTTTTTTTTTCTGCTGAGGCAATTGGGGTTAAGTGACTTAACCAGGGTTACACAGCTAGGAAGTGTTAAATGTCTGAGGCCAGATTTGAAGTCTCCTGACTACAGGGATGGTGCTCTATCTACTCTATCCACTAGCTGCCCCTTTAAATGATATTCTAAAGAAGTTGTTGTTATTCTAGTGGCAATAGGGAGCCACTGAAATTTCTTAAGCAGGGAAGTAGCTTAATCAGATTTACATCTGGGGAATATTATTTTAGTAGCTATTGGAAGATTGAAATGGAGAGAGGAGAATTTGGAAGCCAGGAGTCCAATTAGGAAACTCCAAAGATAATCCTAAAGATACAAAGAAAGGCAAAAACAAGGGTGTAAACTAGACTGGTAGTCTCTTACTGTTATCCTCATTTTTTAATTCTTTGTTCTCAAAAAGATCTAAAGATGTCAGTTTTAATTTGCAAGTGAATTGAATTTAAGTAAGACTGAGCTGTGTAAAGTCATCATTCTCATTCTTTCCTCCAAAGTCAACACAACCCAGTGGCAAATTATAGGTCAAGAAAACTATCAGTAGCCCCAGTATTAGTAGAGAAAAGAGAATGGATGTGAGAGAGAAATTACAGGAGTTGATCACTGATTAGATGTATGGAATGAGGTAAAGGTAAGAGTGGAGGATACTTTGCATGTGAATCTGGGTTGCCAGGAACATGATGAGTAGGTAGTCAAAAGAAATCAGAAAGTTTGGAGGAAGGATGGTTTTAGTGGGGCAAGTTAATGTTGTGAAGTAGCAACTATTGATCTTCACATCACTTCTTACTCCTCACAGTGTCAGTAATAGCAGTGGGACTTTTTCCCTGGTGTCAAAAAAAACAGCCCATGTTTAAGAGTCATCAGCTACCTTTCTTCTCATACTGGTATCAAATGAGATAGCTGCTGATGAAGAGGCTTTTAGGTAGAAGGTAATAAGAAGGTATCTAGGAAGTTTTCAGAAGTGATATGAAGCTAACAACTGTCAGTAGCACTGGGAGAATGTGAAGTTGACTGCATTACTGGGTGTCACTTTTTTAAACTTTCATTTTTGTGTAATTTCCAGTATTTCCTCTAAGGATATTAAATTGATTCAGCTGTCAGCAAGCAGAAACTTTTTAAATATATGCAGGGCTGTCTTCATCACCTCATGATCAACACCAGCCAGCACCAGCTAAAGTCAACAACTGTCAAGTTCTCCCCATGGGAAAATAGCAATCAGGAAAAAAGATCAGAATTCTAGATTTATATCCTTAGTAGAAAAGTTCAGGAAGAATATATCTAAAAGATTGCTCTCCATTCTCCCACCTTTGAAAATCCTGGGACACATTCTTCATTTCTCTTCTATTAATGTTTTGCTCAAGCCTTTTCTTTATTAGTTTTCTATTCTATCCCAGCTTCTTCATAGACTTGGTCCATTCTTCCATAAGAAATGGTCATTCTTGGGAACTCTATGCCATAGAGATACCAATCAGAATGTTGATTCCCTCAAATAATGACAGTGACATTTGTAGCTTATTTCAATTGAGCCTCAAAACAATCCTGTGAAATGGATAACACAGATATTTTAGTGCCCATTGAAGCATAAAAGAGGAAATTGTTTTCCTGTCTTTGGGTTTGTCCATGATTTCATGGTAAATGTCAGACAACAGAGTTGTCCCACGCTTACTAAACTGCACCCCCAGAAATGGCCACTATTAAGGTGTCAGTTTCTACCATTCTTTTTAACTCTATGGAAAGGGATGTCCCAGTGAAAAAGACTACATCACTAAAATAATGATTCTGAGAACTTCAGACTTTAATAAATTCACATAAAGTAAAATGTCACAAATGAATGAAAGCAAATGAGAGGGTTATTTTTATAGAGTGCAAATGCTACAGGCAATATATCCATTTTGCTTTAAGAAGAGAATTTGAATCATAATTCACATAAAATATTTATCTTTGTAATTGCTTCCCAACCAAGTATCAGATTTCATTGGAATCTGATAAAATTGCAGATGAAATATGCCCATTTGGAAATTTTCATCAAGCCATAATCTTATTTCAAGATGGCTGACACAAATTAAACTTTTGTATAGTATCTAACTAGAAAAAGGAATAATCTAATTTAATCAGACTCTGAAATATCCCTTTGGCAGCAAACTTCTGTCCTTCCACCCCTCCCAAGTTGTCTGACCTCCTGGATTGCTGTTCATTTTCATTTTAATCTGCAGTCCCTTAATACAAATTTATTCCCTTATTACACCTGTTCTTGCTTCCCTTTTCTCACTGAGCCCTCTTAATATTTCAGTCAGAATGTTAATAATACTTTCCCCTCAAGCAATGAGGAGCCATGGAAACTTTTTGAATAGGGTAGGGGGGAAATGTATGACATGATCATATGCCTGTATGTGTTAGTAAGATTACTTTGGCAGCAATGTGAAGGCAAGACCAGTTAAGAAGTTCTAATGTGCAAACTATTTCCAAATGACAGTAAAATTAACTGAACATTCTCTAAAGTTCCTTCCAGCTCTGACATTCCATGATTATTTATGCTTTTTTCTTCATTTGATATGATGCTTGAAAGAAAATGCCTTGGAGATGGAAAGAACCAATATTTTTTGTGCAACATTTGATAATTTCAAAAGGACCAAACTGCTTCCAAGTACTTATAATTAAAAGCATCAGCTTGAATCTGATCCAGATTCTGGATGTAAGAAGGTTGAGAGTGTTGTTTTGGGGGATTTTTAAAAAAAACTTTTCACAGTTTTTGAATGCTCCTACTGAGCTAAGCTCCCATGATTTTAATTTACTTCACTAAGTAGAGAGAATCCTACCTGAAATAATATTTACTCTGACTTTAAAGTCAGACCTGAGCATGAATTTGGCCAAATGACAGAGTACTCCAAAGTCAAAGGTGATAGGGCAACAATTTCATTCTTTATTAAGCTGTGACTCTATAAAAAAAAAAAAAAAAAAAAAAAAAGCTTCAATAAAGTCCAGTGAATAAATATGCAGCTGAAAGAGTTAGGGTCTTGATATTTTGAGTGATTAAACATCACTCAGCTTTATTTCAAAGAGCTGTGAAACAGGAATTCTTTACAAAGTTCTCATTTAGAATTTGTCTTGCTTACCTTGGGTATGATAGATATTATTACATCTATTTTTAGGAAAAAATACTATTAATTAGGAAAAGGAAAGCAGCCAGATGAGAGTCAAATAAGAAATTTAGATATTATTATTTTCATCCTTGACACCTAAAGCAGTCCCCCTACCAACTTTCTGGGAAAGTAGATCAATGCTTTCTCTGCAATTTGCAGTCTTAGAGCATAGCCTGGGAAACTGAGAGGTTAGTGACTTGTCTAGGGTTACTATGATTATGTCTGAGACAGGACTGAAAATCAGGTCTTCCTGGCTACAAATCAGACTTTCTATCCATTATATCATGCTGCTAATTAAATGTTTAATTGATGTATATTTAATTGAATGGAATTGATTTGAAAAAAAGCCCAAGAATTTTCACTTATTATTTGAATCACCAGCTAATGGAGAGAAACCATTGAAGAGGCGGCATGGTATAAAGGAAAGAGCACTAACACTGGAGTCAGAGGAACTGAATTCAAATTCTGCTTCTGATGATTATTACCAATATGACTCTAGAAAGTCTTTTAATGTACCTGAGCATGTATTCTGTCACCTGTAAAATGTAACTCTTCATTTTGACCCCTAAAATATACCATTAATTGAGTAGATACCCATCAATTGGGGAATGGCTGAATAATTATGATATATAGATGTAATAAAATATTGTTCTATAAGAAATTTTGAGCAGGCTGATTTTAGAAAAGCCTGGAAATACTTATATGAATTGATGCTAAGTAAAAGGAGTAGAATCAGGAGAACATTGTACACAGCAACAACAAGATTATGTAGTGATCAACTGGGATGGAATTGGCTATTTTCAACAATGAGGTCATTCAAGGCAATTCCAATAGACTTGGGAAGGAAAATGTCATCTGCCTCTAGAAAGAGAACTATGGAGACTGAATGTAGATCAAAGCATAGTATTTTCACTTTTTTGTTGTTACTATTTGCTTGATTTTTTTCTTTTTTCCTTTTTTTGATCTGATTTTTCTTGCTCAGCATGATGAATATGGAAATATGTTTAGAAGAATTGCACATGTTTAATTTTTATCAGATTGCTTGCTCTCTAAGGGAGGGGAAGGGAAGAAAAGAGGGAGAAAATTTTGGAACACAAGATTTTGCAAAAGTGAATGTTTAAAACTATCTTTGCATGTATTTGGAAAAATAAAATACTATTTTTAAAAATCTGTTCCATTTCTTGTTCCATTTCTAGTGGTACAGTGAAAAGTATGCTGGCTCTGGGTTCAAATCTTACCTTAAAGGCTTACTATTTGTACAGCCTTAAACAAGTAATTTATATTCATTGGGCCTCAGTAATGTCATCTTTAAAATGAGAATTGAATTAGTTGGCTCTACATCTGTAATCTTTTGATCTATGTAATGATTGTTGTTCATTTATTGCAGTTGTGTCCAATTCTTCATGACTCCAATTTGGGGTTTTCTTGGCAAAGATACTGAAATGGTTTATCATTTCCTTCCCTGGCTCATTTTACAGATCAGGAACTAAAGCAAAAAGTGTTAAGTGACTTGCAAGGGTCCCAAAGCTAGTAAGTATCTGAAGTCAAATTTGAATTCAGTTCTTCCAAAATCCATGCCTGCAGTTTAGCCTCTCAGCTCAAGAAATCATAATAGAGCATGCCCATAATTTTCACATAAAAAAGATATTATTGCCTTTAGTTATCATTCAGTATGAAACTGTAAGCTCCTGAAGGGCAGAAATCACAGGCTATTTATTTTTGCCTGTCTTCCACTGCCTAACCCAGCATATTGCACATTCTATGTGCCAAATATTTGACAAATAAATAGGCCTGAGAGTGATGAAAGCTGGCAAACTGATCATGCAAAACTAAAAACTTCAGCCCTGGAGTACATTACAAACCCAGACTTCCAATGCTTTCTAAGTCACATGCAAGTGGCTATTTTATTTGGAGGGATATCTGTGGCCAATCTGGTCAATCTCAGGCTTGCTTCCCTCTCTTTTCTCAGCGCTATGCCCCCCCATCTTATATCAATGCTATTTGTTCTGTACACATATGATCAATCTACCTAGCACACATCAGAATGATACCCACACACACATTTAGATGGTCAACTTTCTTAGCTCAAGATGGTGGAAATAAAGCTAAACAATAGTTCATGAGAGAAAGATCCATACAGTTTTAAGCAATGAGAAGAAGTTACAAAGAAAGAAATTTAGACTTGATGTGGAGAAAAAAAAATTTTTAACAAAAAGTAGAATGGGATAGTTGAAGATATGGTGAGTTCCCCCTTCTTGGAGATCTTCAAACAGAGACTGGATGACCATTTTAGTGGGGATTTCTTTCAAGTATGGTATAGGCCATATAGCTGCTTAGGTTCCTTTCAAGTTTCATGATTATGATTTTTCTGTCAGTCTAGCAGCGGCTTGACCTGGAAAAAAGTTTGAGAGAAAATATATGTATGTTTCTATTGTAAGCAGGTATGAATGTGTGTATACATAAGCTTATGGTAAAGTAGAAAGAATACTAGGTTATGAGTCAGAAAATTAGCATTCTAGTCTCAGATCTGCTGAAAACTAATTTTGTGACTTTGGACAAGTCATTTCCATTCCTGGGGTTTAATTCATTCACCTATAAAATGGAAAATTAAGAGAGACATTTTAACTCTAGTCATTTCAACACAAATGTACAAAATACCTATTTTATACAAGGCATTATGGTTGGCACAAGGAGTATAAAGACAAAAGTAAAATAATTCCTTCCCTGAAAAATCTTATGTACTGAAGGGATAAAATATTTCCTAAAAGTTCATTGGGGGGCAGCTAGGTGGTACAGTGAACAGAGTACCAGCCCTGGTGCTCAGGAGACCTGAGTTCAAATCTTACTTCAGACACTTAACACTTCCTAGCTGTGTGATCCTGGTCAAGTCACTTAACTCCAATCCCCTCAGCAAAAAAAGAAAAAAGTTTATTAAAGGCAGAAAGGAATCTTAACAACTGGGAGAGGGTGGATCAGGGGAGGCTTTGTGGAAGAAGTGGTATGTGAACTGAACTTTTAAGGAGGATAAGGATCTTTGGGGTAGATATGATTTCAGACTTAGGAGATGTCAGACAGTCAGGAAATGTAAATGTCAAGGTCAGAGAAAAGCTTCTACCTATATTCTGGTTTAGCAGAAACATAAAATGAATGGAATACAGCTATAAGGAGTAATAGAAAATAAATCTGGAAACATGTTGGAACCATATTATGGAAGGTGTTATATGCCCAGTTAAGAGGTTTTATTTGTTATATTAGAGACAATGAAAAGTACCTGAAGTTTTTTCAGAAGAAAAGTAACATGCTCATAATTGTGTTTTAGGAGTTGTGGGAAGGATAGACTGGAGAAAAAAACGAGAAGCAGAAAAATTAATCAGGAAGCATTAATTAATAATAGTGTTTTAAGGTTTGTGAAGTATTTTAAAAATATTATCTCATTTTATCTTCTGTACAACTGTAGAAAATAATCACTATTATTATCCTCATTTTAATAATAAGGAAACCCAGGCAGAGAGATTAAGTGATTTGCTATACTATAGTTGGATTTGAACTCAGGTATTCTTGCCTCCAGATCAGTGTGCTATCCATTGTGCCATCTAGTTTCTATTATAGTAGCTTAGAAAATAAGTAAGAGTAGGAAGAAGAGAATGGTTTTGAGAGATATTGCAAATGTCCAATAACTTGACAACCAGTTGACTTTGGAGATGAAGCTAAAACTAGGGTAGAATTATGGGGATTTTGCCCTATCCATCAGATTTAGAAGGTATTGATCTTACAGTCCTTTGCCATTAGAAGCATCAAATCTTAGTATCTAATTACTAAGAATGATTAATTAAAATTGGAATCTACCAGATGTCATGTTAGCATGAGCAGCTCCTCTGCCTCACCTTGTTCCTTCAAATCCTACCCCATGCTAGAGAATGCAGTTGCAGTGTTCCACATTGTTCCATTTGCAACAAATCTTAATGGAAGATGAGCAAAGAGCAGAGGTTAACTCCCAGTTATTTAAAGAACTGGTTAAATGGGAACATGGTGATACCATCCATGGAAATTTGAAGAAAGGATAATCGGTTTAAGAGAAAAGATAATGAATTCCATTTTGGAGATGTTGAATTTGAGTTGGCAAAAGGATGTACGTATTAGGATATCCAGTATGCAAATAATAATGTGGGAATGGACATCGAGAAAGAGGTTAGTGCTAGATATGTAAGTTAGAGAATCATCTGCATACAAATAATTGTGAAATCCATAGGAAATTCCAGAGAGAGTCAGGTTTACAAGCACAAGGATATGGGAAGATCATTAGCAGAGTTTCTAAGATGAAGATCTTATTAACATTAGTGTGAGAGTACAAAGGAAAAAGAAGACAAAAGAGAATAGGGACTATGGAGAAGAAACAGTTAGATACCTATGAGAGTTAGGGGAACAATAATAAAGGAAAGGAGATTTCACCTTAGCAGATGGCAATTCTGAATTAGTGGACCAGGAGTAGGAGTTTCCTAGACATAAATGGGAATATAATTTTATTTTTTTTTTTGGAGGCTGAGGTTAAGTGACCTGCCCAGGGTCACACAGCTAGGAAGTGTTAAGTGTCTGAGACCAGATTTGAACTCGGGTCCTCCTGAATTCAAGGCTGGTGATCTATCCACTGCGCCACCTAGCTGCCCCCAGGAATATGTATTCCTAAACATATCCTATTGGATCTTGTGATGATAAAGGATAGATTATTGTGTGTTCTGACTGTGGACATAAAGGATCTTAAATAGTGAAGGTGGGAAGTTATGTTGGATGGTTGAGCTAGCAAATACCTAATGATTGAGTCCCAAGGGGACAAACTGCACTCTCTCACAATGTCAACTATGACTTCTTAGCCTTAGGAGGGAGACTGGAATAGTTTTGGAATCCCTGCAAATATTCATGGAGTTATAGGACTAGGAAGTAAAGGTATCTTTTGATCCCACATTATTTTTACAGACCCCCCCCCTCCACTTCAGTGGGAAGTGACCTTTAGCTTTAGAGACTTAAGTGAATAGCAGTACAACAAAAGCAGAATCTTCTGCTTATATAAGCATATGTTAATGGTAGCTTACAGGGTTGGACAATGATGGCTTCCTTTGATAACTTGTTCTAGCAGTCATCATTCTAAAATCATCCATATGAAACAGGTCCATTTAAAATGGATTACTTTAGGTGAATGCATGCTAAATATGCATTCAGGGGAGCAAATTATGTTAAAATATTTAATCTGGAATTCATGATTTTCAGCAATTCTCCAAAATACTTTTTAAAAGAAACTACCAATACCAATGATTTCCTAAGTGCTCTTGGGTTTGTGCCATGTATAAATGTTGTTCTTCCTGAAATACAAATTGACCATTCTGGTTAATAATTATTAAACTAAGAAAGGCTGTTTGTAGTACAAGTAGTTCACTTATAATGAACACTAGTCTCTTATTCTACTACCCTACAGCCTCTTGAGAATGGATGAGAAAAAATATAGGAAGGATGAAAGTAAGGGGAATTCCTGAATCATTACAGGGATTCTTAGACGTGTATGAAGAAAATGAAATGAGACCTTAAGTGATTGTAAGGACCTTAATGAAAGCAACTATTGTCAAAGACTGAGTGAGAAGCACAACAAGCTGGGACATGCCTTATGAGCAAATACAGAAAGAAAGGAAGTAGAAGGAGGTAAGAAAATTCTTAGGATGACCAAGCAATAGGAAAGAAAGGCAAGATGTTACAAGGAACAATGAAGAAACCTCAAATAAAGAATCCACATCCAGTCTCTGCTACTTAGTACTTGTGTGATCTTTTGTAAGTAGCCTCATTTCGACCATGAATTAGGAAAAATAAGGGGAATGGACTAGATGATCCCTGAGGTCTCACCCAACTCTAAATATGTGAAAATATGACATGTTGTTCTTTATGAAAAATGCCATGGAAGTTATTGCTCTCCTTTGTTTTCAAAGAGGACCAATAACATCACTAAGTTATGGTTTTATTCATTCTTGAACTGGATTTAAGTGAGGCAGAGTTGCATGAAGTGATCAGCCTCATTCTCTCTTCCAGTGGTAAGACAAAAGTCATGATGACTAATAATGACCTGGGAGGCAGTGGATGACCTTGGGAACTTCAATATCTGGCCAAGCTCTAAGCACTCTATAGTTGCCTTTGACTGTTGGAATAAATTGTTCTCATCTTCATTTTACTGGGGAAAGTTTTCATCTGCTTGGAGTAGACAGCTCCCTAATTCACTGATGGGTTTGAGGCTTGATGGTCATCCTCAATCTAGTTTGACCCATCTGCCAAGATTCTTGGCTTTACAGGAATATGGCTTCTGCATGTTACAGATGAGATTTGAGTGCCATGTAGTTATCAAAGGTGGATAGATTGCCTTGAAAAAGATTTATCAAGTCTTTACTCTTGTACAATTCATAGAGTAGCCCAATACTGACATTATTACAGAATCCTAGAGTGTGAAGAAGCTGGAAGCGATCTTAGAAATCATCTAAATCACATGACCTGTCACAATACTTAAGCCACAAGTCAAATCTGTCATTCCACTACTCAAAACTCTCCAGTTTCTCCCTGTGATCTCCAAGACAAAACACAAACTCATCAGGCTAGCATTTAGAGTCCTGCACTATCCAATCCCAATCTACATTTTTAGACATTTTGTATTTCTCAAACACTACATGCTCCAGCAAAGCCATAACACTAACTATTCTTTAAACTAAAAATTCTGTGTTCTCTCCATAATACATTTTCAAGGCTTGTTCCTTGTACCACAACAGCACTCTATCCTTCCTGCCCCCTCTCAGAATCCTTCAAATTTCAGCTGGTTTACCATCTCTTGCAAAACATTTCCTGATTCTATAGCCTTCTCATTAGTGCTCTTTCTTCTTCCAAAATTTACCTTGTATCAATATACTTGTATAAATGTTATGTCCTCTAGTAGAAAGTAAGCTCACTGAGAGCAGGGATTATCTAATTTGTTTCTTTATATAGCCTCATTCCATACAATAATATCTCACATATGATAGGTACTTCATATTTTTAGAATTGAACAGAATTGAATTGAATTGAATACAAACCTCACATTTTTTCAGATGAGTGGATTAGAAATTTGCGATATATGGATTTTTCCATCACCAACATTCACAACATTTTTGAATATCATGTGATTCACCCTGTGAGTATTATAACCTCTAGCCTAGCCCTGTGCTTCTGGCAGGTTAGCACTGAAACCTCAGACAAAGTTGCTTATTGATTTACCCTTAAAGATATCCAATAAAAGGCTGTTCACTGAACCCTCTTTTTATTCAGTGGGCTGTTCTGGAGTTCAATAATGCTCCTTCCTTCCTTCTTTCCTTTCTTCCTTCCTTTATTTTTCTTTCTATCTTATGTCTAATCTAAATCTTTCCTCCTGTGCTGCCTTCTACAAAAATGAAACACATTCAACTACAAAGTACTTCATATACTTAAAAGTAGTTATTAGCTTAGCTTTCTCTTTTCTGGCATAATTCTTTAACCTTTCCACAAAGGTCTTATTTTCCATTATTTCCATTATTTTTCATTGCTATTCTTTGATGCCCTCTTCAATATCTCCACATTTTTTTAAACACAGTAGAAAAACCGGATATGGTGCCATAATAAAGACCTGAACTGTATTAAATGTAGTAGGTGAATTATTCACCAATGTTTTCATATGCCATAGTTTAATGTATTAGAAAAAGCAGGATTTAGGAGCTCAGAGTTCTAATCCAACCTCCCATTTTAACTATGTAAGCTTAGACATTTTATTCTGTGGTCTTCATTTGTTTGGTGTTTTTTTAAGCTATTAAAGGGAGCTATCAAAGCTATCCAATGATAGTATGTATTTTGATGGAATAGAGCTTGTCCATTAGTAGGTATATCTAGGATAGATCACACAGATGTTCAAGGAACTTGGCCCAGAACTGAATAAGGAGATGTCAGGAAGAATGGATTACCTTCGGAAACTGCAAAACTTTTCTAGTGATCCCAGGCTTCCCTCAGAAACAAAGCCTGTGGTAACAACAAAATATAGATTGATTTTCTATTCCTTGTGCTAATTTTGGCCTAATGATTACTACCAAGAAAACAGAGGTGCTCCATCAGATAGCAGCATACCATCCATACATGGAACCATCAGTTATAGCAAATGGAGAATTTTTGAATATTGTGGATAAGTATAATTACATTGGCAGTGTACTTTCTAGGGATGTACACATTGAGAATGAGGTTAATACATCATGGTTAGAGTTAACTCAGTGTATGGGAGATTCTGAAGTAAAGTGTCAGAGACAATAGGTATTAGGCTGACTAACAAATTGAAGATCTACTGAGCTTTTGTACTGATCTCATTGTTTGTTGTATGCCTGTGAAACCTGGACAGCATGCCAGCACCATACCAGAAACTAAATCTCTTCCATTTGAATTGTCTTAGGAGGATTCTGAAGATCACCAGGCAGAATAAAGTACCAGACAATGAGGTCCTTTCTCAAGCTAAACTGCCAATCATTGAAACTCTATTGCAGAGAGCACAACTTCAATGGGCTGGCCACATTGTTCAAATGTCAAGCTTGCCTAAAAGACTATTTTACGTGAATTCACACAAGAAAGGTGCAAGAACGTTCTGAAGGTCTCTCTGAAGTACTTTGGAATTTATTGCAAGACTGGCACATTACTGTCCATATTAAAGAAGACTCTGTGCTCTATAAGCAAAACAGAATTGTAGTAACTCAAAAGAAATGTGAGATGCACAAATCTGAAACTTTACCCCAAAGGTTTACAAGGAGTCTTTGTGTCTAACCTGTGTTAGAGCATTCCAAACTTGTATTGGGCTGATCAGTGACAGTTGGACACATTGTAACTTGACTCCAACTTAGTGATATCATTTTGGTCCTCTGAGAATCAAGGACAACACTACCTGTCCATGTTTTATTAAGGATTACTTAAGAATTTATGTTACATAACTCAATGAATAGAATGCTGGGCTAGAGTCAGGAAGACCTGAGTTCAAATTTAGCCTCTGACTTCATTTAACCTGTTTGCCTTCATCCACTGAAGAAGGAGATGGAGAGACAAACCACTCCAGTATTTTTGCCATATGTTCATGGGGTCACAAAGCATTGGATACAACTGAACAATAACAACTCCCATCCTACTGATCACTTCCATTTCTTTTTATCTGCCCATGT
This sequence comes from Sminthopsis crassicaudata, assembly GCF_048593235.1. Classification (NCBI taxonomy): domain Eukaryota; kingdom Metazoa; phylum Chordata; class Mammalia; order Dasyuromorphia; family Dasyuridae; genus Sminthopsis; species Sminthopsis crassicaudata. The sequence goes on along the minus strand of NC_133617.1, from coordinate 408,927,382 downwards.
TTCATTAAGGGTCATTTAAGAAGAGATACTATTTAAAAGTTTTAATGATAATGGTAGAAATTATTCATAGCATATTAATATCCATACATCTAGTACACATATTCTCAGATTTTCCAGTACTTTTATCAATATCAACTCCTCCCTGCCTTTTGAAGTGGGATAACAAATCATTTAAAGCTCTAAAGGCTTTGTATATGACTTTGGGATGGA